>NC_053026.1:441879513-442139696 GCF_003073215.2 Triticum urartu
ACTACACCCAGCGGGTGCACTTGGCGTGCCCCCGCTGATTAAGACCCAACTCGACCGGTCCGCCCGGGTCAAGTCAAAAAAAAAACTATTCAGACCCCAGCAGTCGACTGCGGTCTCGGGGACTACACCCAGTGGGTGCACTTAGCGTGCCCCCACCGGTTCAGATCCTACTCGCCCAGACCGAGTGGAAGAATGCAACTACCAAAGACAACAAAACACCCAGTGGGTGCACAGATTCGACGCAAACAACAAGAGATTGTATGGAAGAAAAATATTTCAGATAGCATATCCTGACAGAACAAGGTCAGTCGAAAGTTTACGTACCTGGACATTGGCCCGGAGAGCCGTGCTGGCGTCGTAAGCAGCCTGGCTATTCTCGTGCACCGTCTTCATCCGCTCCATCATCATGTTAGCCTGACGGATGGCTTCTGCAGCCGCATCCGACTGGTTTTCCGGGACAGGGTAGCTGACAAAGAAGAGAGCAGGAGACCCAGGTGCAGCAGCTTGGACCTCCGGGGCGTGAGATGGGACGACTGAAGGAATCATCGGTACAGTCGACGGTGCGGGGCGCTCACTCGACAAGGGTAGAACGAAGGTTATAGAGGCCCCGCCCGCGTCTTCAGATTGATGGACGGTTGGTGTGGTCGTTGGTCCCTGCTGAGATGCCTTACCAGCCGCCACCTTTTTATTCTTCCTGGGCCTAGGAGCCACATCTTCATCGTCATCTGGGAGGTCGATGACGTTGGGTGGAGCTGCGGAGAAGATCAATCGACCCCAAAGTGAACCGCAAGAATTCAATCGACCGAGTAGTCAAGAGCAAGATCATAAGAGTTTTTACCTGGGTTGGAGGTGACCGCATCTTCCATGTCCTCGTCTCGGTACTGGTAAGAAGAGGTTCCTGATGTAGCAGCACTGCAAAGGCCCACACCTAGTCGGTTACGTTCTGTTGCTCGAGTCGACGAAAAGAACAAGTCAGATGATTACCCGGAGATGGTAGGGACAGTCACTTTGATCCTGGGCAAAGCCTTTGGCAGTTTGGAGGAGGTGGCTTTCGGTGCTTTTGGCGCTGGAGGCGGCACAGCCTTGGGCTGCTTCGGGGCCTTCTCAATCAGCGCGGGGGAAGACGTCCGGTGGCGCTTCGAAGACTGCCCAGTCGGCGCGGTCGCCAGGTCCGGGGTGCTCGCCGGGTCATGAGCGTGCTTGGATCTCCTCTCTCTGCGAGGAGGCAAGTCGACCTCTTCGTCATCAGTCGAGTCGTCACTCTCCTCGTCCTCCTCGGCATCCGAGTGCCACTCGCCGCTCTCGCCCCCGCTCGCTCCTTCCTCGACGTCTTGCCCCTGCACTCCATTGGGCATCGAGTACATGTCAACGAGGGCCTGAAAGGACAACGATCGAAAGAAATTCAGTCGACCATCAACAAGGTGTCACACAAAGAATCAAGAATATACTCGACAAAGTAGAGTCATGCTTGTTCCGGCTGGCGCGAGTGGTCAAATGGAATCACCCTCCTAGACCCCCGGGGATTGTCTTTGTTGCTGGTGATTCCCTTCAGCCACTTCTCCAAGGTGTCCTCGCTGACGTCCTCCGGGTGGATCCGACTGGAGTCCTCAAGCCCCGAGTACATCCACATCGGATGGTCACGGGCCTGAAGCGGTTGGATGCGTCGACTGAGAAAGACCTCCAACAGGTCCATCCCAGTCACCCCGTCGCGGACAAGTTGGACGACCCGCTCGACCAACACCTTAACCTGCGCCTTCTCTTCTGGGACCACCTTCAAGGAGGAGGGCTTCTCCACTCGAGCTAGGGAAAAGGGAGGAAGTCCAATTGACTGGCCCGGGGTCGGTTGGTCCTTACAGTAAAACCAAGTCGACTGCCAGCCCCGGACTGAGTCGGGAAGGATCATAGCTGGGAAGGTGCTCTTGTTCCTCATCTGGATCCCCAGACCCCCGCACATCTAGATCACGTGTGTCCTCTCATCACTCGGATTGGCCTTTTTGACCGACTGGGAGCGGCATGTGAAGATGTGTTTGAAGAGACCCAGTGCGGTCGACAGCCCAAGAAATTTTCACACATTGACACAAAGGCAGCCAGATAAACTATGGTGTTTGGAGTGAAGTGGTGAAGTTGAGCCCCGAAGAAGTTCAGAAAGCCACGAAAGAAAGGACGGGGAGGCAGAGAAAACCCGCGATCGACATGGGTGGCGAGGAGAACACACTCACCCTCCCGCGGCTGCGGCTCGGTCTCGTTCCCCGGGAGCCGCACCGATTTGTGGGGGATCAGTCCCCCAGTCCACCAGGTCATCGAGGTCGTCCTGGCTGATCGTCGAGCGGATCCAATCGCCCTGGATCCAGCTCGGCGGCAGGCCGGATCTTGACGAGGATCCGCCCCGACTGGTCCTATTGCCCTTCGCCTTCGTGGTCGCCTTCTTTGCGCGCTCCAGCACCACCATCTTCTCTTTTCCCATGGCGGCGGATCGAGTTCGAGCGAGATTTCGATGCAGAGAGCGGAAGCGTGCGCGGCGGAGAGGTATGAGGAAGAAGAAAGAGAATGGGAGCGCGCGGTGCGAAGACCCAGTCCGATACCTTTTATAAGGTCATTTCCCGAGTGACTGACTGGTAGGCCCAGACGATCTAAACAAATCCCGCAATAGTCGCAGGCGCAATACGTGGCGAAAAAGGTGGCATGGAGATCGAGGCGACCTGCCTAATCCGTCCCGATTACCACGGCCTCACCCGTCCGGCGCGCTTCCAAAAATTCGAATCCCGCGAAATCCACGGAGAGCAGAGCAGCTTGTCAGACTGAAAACGTCCTCCGCATTATCATTCGGAATTCTACCGTGAAAGTGCACTCGACAAAAACCAAGAATGGACCAAGGCGACTGAAAAAGAAGTTGACGTTGTCTCCTCAGTTCATGGCTCTAGAACAAGTTATACTCACAACACGAAGAATGAGTCGGAAGTGTTCCCAACTCCTTCCCCACTCAAACCCTGATCCATTCGGGGGATAATGACGAAGCTATGTACCTAGGGTAGGGTCATAGATCTGTCCAAGATACCCTCCCCAAGGACATCTCTAAAAGAACCAGAATCAGTCGAAGAGAAATCATCATCCACTCGACCCAAAAGCTATGTTCCACTCGACAGTCTTGAAGACACTCGACCATATGAACAACCACTCAACCACCAGAAGATGTGAAGCCACTCACTCCGCAACGGTCGGGATTTAAGTCATAACTTTAATCATCATTTATAGCACTTTACTTCAGACGTTACTAGTAACGCTCCTCCTTTATGAACATTGAACCATGTGTAACGGAGGGGAGCTGGGGTCCTGACGCACTCTATATAAGCCACCCCTCCTCTGGGGCAAGGGTTCGCACCCTCTGTAACTCACACGCATATATCCAGTCAACCGTCTCCGGGCTCCGAGACGTAGGGCTGTTACTTACTCCGAGAAGGGCGTGAACTCGTAAAACTTGTGTGTACAACTCCTTCATAGCTAGAATCTTGCCTCTACATTCCTACCCCCCATTCTATTGTCAGACTTAGAACCACGACAGAGAGCGCATAGAGTAATTGAGTTGTTTGCACAACATTTAAAAATGAATCCATCGCAGACAGCGCAAGGACTGGGATAATTACCCTTGCATTTATTTTGACGTAGCCAAAATTAATCCTCCGCTTACACTTACAGATTGAGTTCATCACTTTCTTAGACTAGCCACAGTGGGAGTAACTAAAGTAGTAACATCGAGTCCAACTCAGCAAATTTGCTTATGTGACAATGAGTTAATGAGGAGAGAGGTAGTTGTAGTAACTTAGCTAGTTATTGTAATATCACATGTCCCAATGCAATATGAGTCTATAATCTAATAAATGAATCTTTGCATGTTACCATACTTAGGTGGTGTTTGGTTTAGAAGTCCTAGGACTTTTTCTAGTCCCAGGGACTAATCAAAAAAGACTCTCTAGTAGAGTCTTTTTCTAGTCCCTGTAAAAAAAGTCCCTCCTATTTGGTTTCTAGGGACTTTTTAGAGACTTTTTCTAGTCTCTGGGACTAAAAAGTCCTGAACCAAACACCCCCTTAACTTACTACCCACTATGAAGATAATAACATAGTCTAGGAACATGTGTATGTTACTAGTGTATGTTACTCTCCATTGTGTCTAGTCTTACATTTATGTTTTGACAAGTCATCAGTCTGATTATCAGTCTCAATCAGAGAGGAAAGAATAAAAAAGTAGTAACTTCACGCCACTCGGCTGCACAGAAACAATCAAGAATCGTACGGTTACGACCCATGTTGTGACGTGGAGTAGTAGTGGTCAACGACTATCAGCTTGATTTTATTTTTTCGTAGAGGCCACTATCTTGCTGGTAAACCCCAACAACGCCCTATATCCAACCCAAAACGAAGGTAAAGGGAAGTTTGCCGGCCGGTGGTCACGGTCCTTCCTTTCCGTTTGACAGCCGGCTAATTGCGAATCCTATGGTTGATCTTTTGATCCGCCAACAGCACAAGAAAAGCTAATTGTACCAAGATAGTTGAATTTAAATATTCAATTGATTGCCACACATTTAAATCATGGAAGCACGTAAGTTGGCCAGTAAAGGGCCATGTTAGATCGTCTCTAGTCTCCTAAATAATGTTAGAACATCTCCCGCAGATGAGAAAAAACTTCACCTATAAATTATTATCGGGGTTCTGCCAAGTGTGAGCCTTTTGGCTTGGAGCACAATTTTTTTTTTTAAAAAAAAATCAACAATCAACTTTTTAGTTTCCAAAAAATCTTTAAAAAATACACAAGTACTTAGAGCATCTCTAGCAGATCTCGTATAATGCCGACCCGCAAACTGCGTTTACAGTTCGCTGCAGGTTAGATTTGCGGGTCGAATTCGTTCGCTGCAATCAGATCCTGTGTATGAAACTGTAAAATTTTAAAAAAGCATTCATGGAAGAAACTTGCAACGACATTGATCATACATTAGTTTTTCTACATACTACATTGATCATACATAGTTCATATACATTGATCATACTAGTGGGGGAATCTGCGAGCCCGAGCCAAGCTACCAAAAATCGACGAGCTCGCGGCGGAGGAGCCGGAGGAGCTCAATCCTCGTCGGAGGAGTCGAGGTAGATGAAGAACTTGGCATGCTCCGCCTTCATGACGCGCAGGCCCCCCTCCTTGGACGCGTGCGCCTGCGATGCCCGTTTGGAGGAACATCCGCTGGTACTCGAGCTCGCGGCGGCGGCGCGCTTCAGCCTCCTCCTGCTCCCTCGCCAACCGCTCCATGACGATGCGCTCTAGGTGCTCCTCCAACCCCGGGGGGGGGGGGGGGGAGGTAATCGTCGGGGCAGAGCACTCCTTGACGCGGGGGCGCGGCGGCCTCGAGCTTGACGGCGAGCGGCCCGAGATCCTCCGGCTCTCTCTTCACAGGAGTGAGCCGCGAGCTCGAGGCGCCCGCCGATGAGATCCTTGCGACAGAGGAGTCAGAGGAGGCATGGCGGCGGCGGGCGAGCTCGCGCTCGGACTCGTCCAGCTCGCGGCGTTCGAACGCCGGCGGCGGCTGGCTTTCGCGGTTGAGCCACCTCCGCGCGCCCCGCTTGCATGCGGTGTCGGACCTGGCGCGGCGGTGGCGCTCCGCGTCATCTCCAGAGCTCTCGTAGCCATCCATGCCTTTTTCATGCTCGCCAGCGGTGAGAAATTGGACGGAGGAGGAGGGGAATCGCGGCGGAGCGGCGACGAAGGCGGATAGGGTTTGACCCGTATCCGAGCGGTGAAATCGCATATATAGCGGTGGGGAGAGAGTTTTTGCGGGCTGTGGTAAATTTTTTACGGGCTGGGCCGCGAATACGGTGTCTATTCTGGCCAGAAAAACAGGCCGAATCCTTATACTCGCTGGAATTATATGGGTTCGGCCTTTTAAGGGGTCTGCTAGAGATGCTCTTATAGATGTATACTAGATGTAGTGTGTAAAATTTCATTATGAGATATGTTTGAAGGAAATATGCCCTAGAGGCAATAATAAAGTTATTATTTATTTCCTTATTTCATGATAAATGTTTATTATTCATGCTAGAATTGTATTAACCGGAAACATAAGACATGTGTGAATACATAGACAAACAGAGTCACTAGTATCCCTCTACTTGGCTTGCTCATTAATCAAAGATGGTTATGTTTCCTAACCATGAACAAAAGAGTTGTTATTTGATTAACGAGATCACATCATTAGAAGAATGATGTGATTGACATGACCCATTCCATTAGCTTAGCACCCGATCGTTGAGTATGTTGCTATTGCTTTCTTCATGACTTATACATGTTCCTATGACTATGAGATTATGCAACTCCCATTTGCCGGAGGAACACTTTGTGTGCTACCAAACGTCACAACGTAACTGGGTGATTATAAAGGTGCTCTACAGGTGTCTCCAAAGGTACATGTTGGGTTATCGTATTTCGAGATTAGGATTTTTCACTCCGATTGTCGGAGAGGTATCTCTGGGCCCTCTCGGTAATGCACATCACCTAAGCCTTGCAAGCAATGCAACTAATGAGTTAGTTGCAAGATGATGTATTACGAAACGAGTAAAGAGATTTGCCGGTAACGGGATTGAACTAGGTATTGAGATACCGACGATTGAATCTCGGGCAAGTAACATACCGATGACAAAGGGAACAACGTATGTTGTTATGTGGTCTGACCGATAAAAGATCTTCGTAGAATATGTGGGAGCCAATATGAGCATCCAGGTTCCGCTATTGGTTATTGGACGGAGACGTGTCTCGGTCATGTCTACATTGTTCTCAAACCCGTAGGGTCCGCACGCTTAAGGTTTCGATGACAATTATATTATGAGTTTATTAGTTTTGATGTACCGAAGTTAGTTCGGAGTCCCAGATGTGATCACGGACATAACGAGGAGTCTCGAAATGGTCGAGACATAAAGATTGATATATTGGACGACTATATTCGTACACCGGAAGTGTTCCGGGTGATTTCGGAGAAAACCGGAGTGCCGGAGGGTTACCGGAACCCCCCCGGGAGAAGTAATGGGCCATATGGGCCTGAGTGGAGAGAGAGAAGGGCAGCCAGGGTGGGCCACGCGCCTCCTCCCCCTGGTTCGAATTGGACTAGGAGAGGGGGGGCGGCGCCCCCCTTTCCTTCTCCCTCCCCACTTCCTTCCCCCTCCTAGTAGGAGTCCTACTCCTACTAGGAGGAGGACTCCTCCTTGGCGCGCCATAGGGCCGGCCGGCCTCCTCCCCTTGCTCCTTTATATACGGGGGCAGGGGGCACCCCTAGACACACAAGTTGATCCACGTGATCGTTTTCTTAGCCGTGTGCGGTGCCCCCTTCCACCATAATCCTCGATAATATTGTAGTAGTGCTTAGGCGAAGCCCTGCGACAGTTAAACATCAAGATCGTCACCACGCCGTCGTGCTGATGGAACTCTTCCCCGACACTTTGCTGGATCGGAGTCCGGGGATCGTCATCGAGCTGAACGTGTGCTGAAACTCGGAGGTGCCGTAGTTTCGGTGCTTGGATCGGTCGGATTGTGAAGACGTACGACTACATCAACCGCGTTGTCATAACGCTTCCGCTGTCGGTCTACAAGGGTACATAGATCACACTCTCCCCTCGTTGCTATACATTACCATGATCTTGTGTGTGCGTAGGAAAATTTTGAAATTACTACGTTCCCCAACAGTGGCATCCGAGCCTAGGTTTTATGTGTTGATGTTATATGCACGAGTAGAACACAAGTGAGTTGTGGGCGATATAAGTCATACTGCTTATCAGCATGTCATACTTTGGTTCGGCGGTATTGTTGGACGAAGCGGCCCGGACCAACATTACGCGTACGCTTACGTGAGACCGGTTCTCCCGACGTGCTTTGCACAAAGGTGGCTAGCGGGTGTCAGTTTCTCCAACTTTAGTTGAACCGAGTGTGGCTACGCCCGGTCCTTGCGAAGGTTAAAACAGCACCAACTTGACAAACTATCATTATAGTTTTGATGCGTAGGTAAGATTGGTTCTTGCTTAAGCCCGTAGCAGCCACGTAAAACTTACAACAACAAAGTAGAGGACGTCTAACTTGTTTTTGCAGGGCATGTTGTGATGTGATATGGTCAAGACATGATGCTAAATTTTATTGTATGAGATGATCATGTTTTGTAACCGAGTTATCGGCAACTGGCAGGAGCCATATGGTTGTCGCTTTATTGTATGCAATGCAACTACACTGTAATGCTTTACTTTATCACTAAGCGGTAGCGATAGTCGTGGAAGCATAAGATTGGCGAGACGACAACGATGCTACGATGGTGATCAAGGTGTCGCGCCGGTGACGATGGTGATCATGACGGTACTTCGGAGATGGAGATCACAAGTACAAGAAGATGATGGCCATATCATATCACTTATATTGATTGCATATGATGTGTATCTTTTATGCATCTTATCTTGCTTTGATTGATGGTAGCATTATAAGATGATCTCTCACTAAATTTCAAGATAAAAGTGTTCTCCCTGAGTATGCACCGTTGCCAAAGTTCGTCGTGCCCAGACACCACGTGATGATCGGGTGTGATAAGCTCTACGTCCATCTACAACGGGTGCAAGCCAGTTTTGCACACGCAGAATACTCAGGTTAAACTTGACGAGCCTAGCATATGCAGATATGGCCTCGGAACACTGAGACCGAAAGGTCGAGCGTGAATCATATAGTAGATATGATCAACATAGCAATGTTCACCATTGAAAACTACTCCATTTCACGTAATGATCGGTTATGATTAGTTGATTTGGATCACGTAATCACTTAGAAGATTAGAGGGATGTCTTTCTAAGTGGGAGTTCTTAAGTAATATGATTAATTGAACTTAAATTTATCATGAACTTAGTACCTGATAGTATCTTGCTTGTTTATGTTTGATTGTAGATAGATGGCCCGTGCTGTTGTTCCGTTGAATTTTAATGCGTTCCTTGAGAAAGCAAAGTTGAAAGATGATGGTAGCAATTACACGGACTAGGTCCGTAGCTTGAGGATTATCCTCATTGCTGCACAGAAGAATTACGTCTTGGAAGCACCGCTGGGTGCCAGGCCTACTGCTGGAGCAACACCAGATGTTATGAACGTCTGGCAGAGCAAAGCTGATGACTACTCGATAGTTCAGTGTGCCATGCTTTACGGCTTAGAATCGGGACTTCAACGACGTTTTGAACGTCATGGAGCATATGAGATGTTCCAGGAGTTGAAGTTAATATTTCAAGCAAATGCCCGGATTGAGAGATATGAAGTCTCCAATAATTTCTATAGCTGTAAGATGGAGGAGAATAGTTCTGTCAGTGAGCATATACTCAAAATGTCTGGGTATAATAATCACTTGATTCAATTGGGAGTTAATCTTCCATATGATTGCGTCATTGACAGAATTCTCCAATCACTGCCACCTAGCTACAAGAGCTTCATGATGAACTATAATATGCAAGGGATGAATAAGACTATTCCCGAGCTCTTCGCAATGCTGAAAGCTACGGAGGTAGAAATCAAGAAGGAGCATCAAGTGTTGATGGTTAACAAAACCATTGGTTTCAAGAAAAGGGGCAAATGGAAGAAGAAGGGGAACTTCAAAAAGAACAGCAAGCAAGTTGCTGCTCAAGAGAAGAAACCCAAATCTGGACCTAAGCCTGAAACTGAGTGCTTCTACTGCAAGCAGACTGGTCACTGGAAGCGGAACTGCCCGAAGTATTTGGCGCATAAGAAGGATGGCAAGGTGAACAAAGGTATATGTGATATACATGTTATTGATTTGTACCTTACTAGAGCTCTCAGTAGCACCTGGGTATTTGATACTGGTTCTGTTGCTAATATTTGCAACTCGAAACAGGGACTACGGATTAAGCGAACACTGGCGAAGGATGAGGTGACGATGCGCGTGGGAAATGGTTCCAAAGTCGATGTGATCGCGGTCGGCACGAGACCTCTACATCTACCATCGGGATTAGTATTAGACCTAAATAATTGTTATTTGGTGCCAGCGTTGAGCATGAACATTATATCTGGATCTTGTTTGATGCGAGACGGTTATTCATTTAAATCAGAGAATAATGGTTGTTCTATTTATATGAGTAATATCTTTTATGGTCATGCACCCTTGAAGAGTGGTCTATTTTTGATAAATCTCGATAGTAGTGATACACATATTCATAATGTGGAAGCCAAAAGATGCAGAGTTGATAATGATAGTGCAACTTATTTGTGGCACTGCCGTTTAGGTCATATCGGTGTAAAACGCATGAAGAAACTCCATACTGATGGACTTTTGGAACCACTTGATTATGAATCACTTGGTACTTGCGAACCGTACCTCATGGGCATGATGACTAAAACACCATTCTCCGGTACTATGGAGAGAGCAACAGATTTGTTGGAAATCATACATACAGATGTATGTGGTCCAATGAATGTTGAAGCTCGTGGCGGATATCGTTATTTTCTCACATTCACAGATGATTTAAGCAGATATGGGTATATCTACTTAATGAAACATAAGCCTGAAACATTTGAAAAGTTCAAAGAATTTCAGAGTGAAGTTGAAAATCATCGTAACAAGAAAATAAAGTTTCTATGATCTGATCGTGGAGGAGAATATTTGAGTTACGAGTTTGGTCTACATTTGAAACAATGCGGAATAGTTTCGCAACTCACGCCACCTGGAACACCACAGCGTAATGGTGTATCCGAACGTCGTAATCGTACTTTACTTGATATGGTGCGATCTATGATGTCTCTTACAGATTTACCGCTATCGTTTTGGGGTTATGCTCTAGAGACAGCCGCATTCACGTTAAATAGGGCACCATCAAAATCCGTTGAGACGACGCCTTATGAACTGTGGTTTGGCAAGAAACCAAAGTTGTCGTTTCTAAAAGTTTGGGGCTGCGATGCTTATGTGAAGAAACTTCAACCTGATAAGCTCGAACCCAAATCGGAGAAATGTGTCTTCATAGGATACCCAAAAGAGACTGTTGGGTACACCTTCTATCACAGATCCGAAGACAAGACATTTGTCGCTAAGAATGGATCCTTTCTAGAGAAGGAGTTTCTCTCGAAAGAAGTGAGTGGGAGGAAAGTAGAACTTGATGAGGTGACTGTACCTGCTCCATTATTGGAAAGTAGTACATCGCAGAAACAGGTTTCTGTGACACCTACACCAATTAGTGAGGAAGCTAATGATAATGATCATGAAACTTTAGAACAAGTTACTACTGAACTCGTAGATCAACCAGAGTAAGATCCGCACTAGAGTGGTACGGTAATCCTGTTCTGGAAGTCATGCTATTAGATCATGATGAACCCGCGAACTATGAAGAAGCAATGGTGAGCCCAGATTCCGCAGAATGGCTTGAAGCCATGAAATCTGAGATGGGATCCATGTATGAAAACAAAGTATGGACTTTGGTTGACTTGCCCAATGATCGGCAAGCAATTGAGAATAAATGGATCTTCAAGAAGAAGACTGACGCTGACGGTAATGTTATTGTCTACAAAGCTCGACTTGTCGCAAAAGGTTTTCGACAAGTTCAAGGGATTGACTACGATGAGACATTCTCACCCGTAGCGATGCTTAAGTCTGTCTGAATCATGTTAGCAATTGCCACATTTTATGATTATGAAATTTGGCAGATGGATGTCAAAACTGCATTCCTGAATGGATTTCTGGAAGAAGAGTTGTATATGATGCAGCCGGAAGGTTTTGTCGATCCAAAGGGAGCTAACAAAGTGTGCAAGCTCCGGCGATCCATTTATGGACTGATGCAAGCCTCTCGGAGTTGGAATAAATGCTTTGATAGTGTGATCAAAGCATTTGGTTTTGTACAGACTTTTGGAGAAGCCTGTATTTACAAGAAAGTGAGTGGGAGATCTGTACCATTTCTGATATTATATGTAGATGACATATTACTAATCGGAAATGATATAGAATTTCTGGATAGCATAAAGGGATACTTGAATAAGAGTTTTTCGATGAAAGACCTCGGTGAAGCTGCTTACATATTAGGCATTAAGATCTATAGAGATAGATCAAGACGCTTAATTGGACTTTCACAAAGAACATACCTTGACAAAATTTTGAAAAAGTTCAAAATGGATCAAGCAAAGAAAGGATTCTTGCCTGTGTTACAAGGTATGAAATTGAGTAAGACTCAATGCCCGACCAATGCAGAAGATAGAGAGAAAATGAAAGATGTTCCCTATGCTTCAGCCATAGGCTCTATCATGCATGCAATGCTGTGTACCAGACCTGATGTGTGTCTTGCTATAAGTCTAGCAGGGAGGTACCAAAGTAATCCAGGAGTGGATCACTGGACAGCGGTCAAGAACATCCTGAAATACCTGAAAAGGACTAAGGATATGTTTCTCATATATGGAGGTGAAAAAGAGCTCATCGTAAATGGTTACGTTGATGCAAGCTTTGACACTGATCCGGACGATTCTAAATCGCAAACCGGATATGTGTTTACATTAAACGGTGGAGCTGTCAGTTGGTGCAGTTCTAAACAAAGCGTTGTGGCGGGATCTACATGTGAAGCGGAGTACATAGCTACTTCGGAAGCAACAAACGAAGGAGTCTGGATGAAGGAGTTCATATCCGATCTAGGTGTCATACCTAGTGCATCGGGTCCAATGAAATTTTTTTGTGACAATACTGATGCAATTGCCTTGGCAAAGGAATCCAGATTTCACAAGAGAACCAAGCACATCAAGAGACGCTTCAATTCCATCTGGGATCTAGTCCAGGTGGGAGACATAGAGATTTGCAAGATACATACGGATCTGAATGTTGCAGACCCATTGACGAAGCCTCTTCCACGAGCAAAACATGATCAGCACCAAAGCTCTATGGGTGTTAGAATCATTACTGTGTAATCTAGATTATTGACTCTAGTGCAAGTGGGAGACTGAAGGAAATATGCCCTAGAGGCAATAATAAAGTTATTATTTATTTCCTTATTTCATGATAAATGTTTATTATTCATGCTAGAATTGTATTAACCGGAAACATAATACATGTGTGAATACATAGACAAACAGAGTGTCACTAGTATGCCACTACTTGACTAGCTCATTAATCAAAGATGGTTATGTTTCCTAACCATGAACAAAAGAGTTGTTATTTGATTAATGAGATCACATCATTAGAAGAATGATGTGATTAACATGACCCATTCCATTAGCTTAGCACCCGATCGTTTAGTATGTTGCTATTGCTTTCTTCATGACTTATACATGTTCCTATGACTATGGGATTATGCAACTCCCGTTTGCCGGAGGAACACTTTGTGTGCTACCAAACGTCACAATGTAACTGGGTGATTATAAAGGTGGTCTACAGGTGTCTCCAAAGGTACATGTTGGGTTGGCGTATTTCGAGATTAGGTTTTGTCACTCCGATTGTCGGAGAGGTATCTTTGGGCCTTCTCGGTAATGCACATCACTTAAGCCTTGCAAGCATTGCAACTAAATGAGTTAGTTGCGGGATGATGTATTACAGAACGAGTAAAGAGACTTGCCGGCAACGAGATTGAACTAGGTATTGAGATACCGACGATCGAATCTCGGGCAAGTAACATACCGATGACAAAGGGAACAACGTATGTTGTTATGCGGTCTGACCGATAAAAGATCTTCGTAGAATATGTGGGAGCCAATATGAGCATCCAGGTTCCGCTATTGGTTATTGACCGGAGACGTGTCTCGGTCATGTCTACATTGTTCTCGAACCCGTAGGGTCCGCACGCTTAAGGTTTCGATGACAGTTATATTATGAGTTTATTAGTTTTGATGTACCGAAGTTAGTTCGGAGTCCCGGATGTGATCACGGACATAACGAGGAGTCTCGAAATGGTCGAGACATAAAGATTGATATATTGGACGACTATATTCGGACACCGGAAGTGTTCCGGGTGATTTCGGAGAAAACCGGAGTGCCGGAGGGTTACCGGAACCCCCCGGGAGAAGTAATGGGACATATGGGCCTTAGTGGAGAGAGAGAAGGGCAGCCAGGGTGGGCCGTGCGCCTCCTCCCCCCTGGTCCGAATTGGACTAGGAAAGGGGGGGGGGGGTGGCGCCCCCCTTTCCTTCTCCTTCCCCACTTCCTTCCCCCTCCTAGTAGGAGTCCTACTCCTACTAGGAGGAGGACTCCTCTTTGGCGCGCCATAGGGCCGGCCGACCTCCTCCCCTTGCTCCTTTATATACGGGGGCAGGGGGCACCCCTAGACACACAAGTTGATCCACGTGATCGTTTTCTTAGCCGTGTGCGGTGCCCCCTTCCACCATAATCCTCGATAATATTGTAGTAGTGCTTAGGCGAAGCCCTGCGACAGTTAAACATCAAGATCGTCACCACGCCATCGTGCTGACGGAACTCTTCCCCGACACTTTGCTAGATCGGAGTCCACGGATCGTCATCGAGCTGAACGTGTGCTGAAACTCGGAGGTGCCGTAGTTTCGGTGCTTGGATCGGTCGGATCGTGAAGACGTACGACTACATCAACCGCGTTGTCATAACGCTTCCGCTGTCGGTCTACAAGGGTACGTAGATCACACTCTCCCCTCGTTGCTATACATCACCATGATCTTGCGTGTGCGTAGGAATTTTTTTGAAATTACTACGTTCCCCCACAATGTTTTGATGTGAGCTATACAAAAAAAGAACATTTCTTTTGTAATGGATAGTACATGTACTAGAAATAGACAAATTTGTAATTTCTGTGTAACTCGCCTAAAAATATATTCCACCATAAAACTTTATATACAAGTAGTATACATCCATATGTATGTGTGTATTTTTTTTCAGGATTTTTTGAAAGCAATTTGATTTCTGAATTTTTCAAATTTTGGGCTCCATGGAGCTCGAGCTCCATTAGCAATTTCCGTTTGACCAATAAATTATTTGATTTTTTCATCTGTGCTAATTTTGAATACCGCCAATAAATCCATCCCTGATACCCAAATCTAACAAATGGGCTACACCAGTTAGTGGCCACTTTTTATTTATTTTTACCCCGCCCCTCTATCTCTCTTTTCGGTGTGTGGCCACATGCATAACTCTTCGACCCGCTAGTGACGGTAGCGTAAACCAATGGGTAGACAGGGAGGCACCATAGGGCAGCGGCCCCGATTAGGGACCCGGGGAGGCACGGGTAGAGGAGGCATCGTGCACCGTGCTTGCTGGCATGTCTGAATGGGAGTTGGGGAAGCGCGGGCGTGCGGGCAGTGTGTCTACAACAACGACCCGGTGAGCATCGGAGCCGCGAGCGGCATGGACAGTGGGGAGGCACGAGAGGCGTTGGACGGTGAGGAGGCACGCCGGAGCGTCAGTGGGTGAACGTCGAGCCAAGAAGGCGCATGCGGTCTAGCAGGGGGTCCGCAGCGGCGACCTAGTGGGCGCCGATGGTGGAGGGCGGCATCGAATGTCAGGCCAAGCCCGAGGCGTAAGTCCGTGTCAATTGATTTCCACCAATGTGGATGTGATTATAGATCAACTCCCTCTATAAAGGGGAGTTGAGGTATTTTTCTGCGATCATGATTTTTTTTGTGGGGGGAGGGCAGGAAGGGGTCTATTGGAGCAAGATTTTTTGGTCCAACTCCCCCTATACCAGAAGTTTCTTGTGACAAGTCCTTTAAAATTTAAACACCGCCTACGTTGATCAAGTCATCCTATGATATATTTTTCAAGGAAGGAGCCCAGGAAATATGTATTGACTATCCAAAAGCGCGGAGGGTAGGACAAGCCAACCCCCTTTGTTGAGAAGAAGAGCTCACCAGTCGAAGAGGAAATTTTCGCAGGTGGTTGAAAGGCTACGATAGATTAGTTGGGGATTGGGGTAGGCTTAGGTATGTTTTGGGAAGAGGCAATGACAATGCCATGGCCATTTGCTAGCAGGATACTAGTTCCTGTGAAACGTTGTTGCGGTAGGAAGTAGTTTCTTGAATTATATCATTTTGTGAAAACCCGAGACTATTATAAAAGTTCACAAAAAGCACAAAGCAAACCCAAACATAATAAAAAATTATATCGATGTTGCTAGACAACCGAATGACAACTACTAATGCCAGAATGAGCTGGCGGCGTGCCAATGTCATCCCTCCCATGCCAGAGCTGGCCTGACTTTTTCAATAAGAGTCGGGAAGTCTCTGTTCATGTGCCCCTACAGACCAGCGCCCTACAGCCACAATTGTCGTTGTTGAACCCTTGAATCGATCAAATGCGGTTGACACCAGATCTCGCCACTGCACATGCATGACGAGAAATCCTAACCTCGTCGTCCAAAGGAGATGACAAGAATCTACAATGCAACTTCGCCAAATCTATCCCGAGGGATAGATTCGAAGAGGATCGAAGCTGAGAAGATGAAGCGCCACCACTGCAAAGGCTAAAAAGTCTAACCTAAACTACTAGCTAAAGCCGAGGTACCAGTGTTGCCCTCCGTGCCACCAGCCGGCAGAGTGGCAGGTAGAGGGTAGGGGAATTCACGTTTGGTCGGCGGAGATACATAGTAGTTTCTTGAAATTAATGTGGAGTTCAGTGGCATTGGCAAAGTCATCAAGAGTTTTCAGAGTTATCACGGTTTGTGGTGTTGCCCCAGCTAGGATTAGGGTGTCCTCGGCGAATCGTACCATGGGGCAGGAGGGTGAGGACGTCAGCAACTATGATGGAATTTGCTGTTGGTACGAAATTTCTTTAAATGGGCATTTCCAGTGCACCGTAACCCTAAGGAAGCAGAGTAATAATTTGCTCTGGAGAACCTCGTACCAAGCAATGAAAGCACACAAACGTAATCATTTTAGTACAGCAGAACCACTGCTTCGGCCGTAAAATTGCCTAATGGTGTCAGCCTCGTACTTGTCACGACAATATTAGTATTTGTCTGCAAAACATTGGACACCTTGTCATAGAAAAACGAAGTTGAATGCCACACGCACGTACTCTACGTATAGTATACACAGGCAGAAGGAACTAAGCACCCCGTTCCCCTCTTGACCCGCTCCTTTGTTCAAAATCTAAACCAAGTTGTGATTTGAATTAGGATTAAGTATAAATCCTGCACTCAACCACCTCATATCTTCCCTCTATTTAAGCAGTCTCGGGCTCTCAGCCCATACCACCATTCCGCAGAGTCATCACGAGCAAAAGAAGAAACCCATACCACCACCCGGCCAGCTGATTGCTAGCTTCCACGCACGTCTCCGACGATCGAGCCGGCTAAGCCTCCCTATATGGCGTCCGAGCAGCTTCTGCCCGCCGTGCCGAGGTGGAGGCCGAGCCCGCCGCGGGAGCAGAGCCGTCCCGGCCACGCCGCAGACGACGAGGGCCCGTCCGACACGGCCTCTGACGTCCTCGGCGGCTCCCTGCGCAGCACCGACGGCTTCCCTTTCGGCAGCGGGAGCTCGTTCCCGCCGCCGCCGTTCGCTCCGATGCCGGTGACCCTGCCGCGGTCGCGGACCTCCTCGTCGCTCGAGATCAGCGTGGAGAACGGCGCCGGCGCCGTGCCCGCCGTGCTTCGCGAGACGTCGTTGCGCCGAGTTGATCAGGGCGTCGTGCTTTCCTGGGAGGACTTGTGGGTGTCGGCGGCCGGCGGCAAGGCCGGCCGCGTCCCCATCCTGCGCGGCCTCAACGGCTATGCGCGCCCCGGCGAGGTCCTCGCCATCATGGGCCCCTCCGGCTGCGGCAAATCCACCCTTCTGGACGCTCTAGCAGGTTGGTACAGCCGTATACATGCTCGTGAATAATACTACTCCTATACAATATCGTATGCGGGCTGGCCTTCGCTAGTCAGACAGCCAGCCTTCCTGATAAACTACTCGAAAGATTTTGTTCGCCAGCTAGCGTCGTAGCGACTCGTACAATTAGTATCTAGATATTATAATTTTTGCGGTGAGAAGATTAAAGAATTAATTACGACGAGCTTCCGTGGTACAAAATTACAGGAAGGCTAGGCTCTGGTGTCAGCCAGAAGGGAGACATCTTGATCAATGGCCGGAGGCAGAAGCTATCCTACGGAACATCGGTAAGCCTAGTGCATGCACGGATGAGCTATTTCAATTCGGAGAATCTCATTTTCATTCGGGTTGATCGTGAACGAACGCACTCTATCAATTATTTTAGTTAATCAACGCATCCTTTGCGTGTTGCAGGCGTACGTGACGCAGGACGACGTGCTGATGACGACGTTGACGGTGCGGGAGGCCGTGCGCTACTCGGCGTCGCTGCAGCTGCCGAGCGGCATGTCGGCGGCGGCGAAGCGGGACCGGGCGGAAGAGACGCTGCGGGAGATGGGGCTGGAGGGCGCGGCGGACACGCGCATCGGCGGGTGGATGCACAAGGGGATCAGCGGCGGCCAGCGGCGCCGGGTCAGCATCTGCATGGAGATCCTCACCCGGCCGGCGCTGCTGTTCCTGGACGAGCCCACCAGCGGCCTCGACAGCGCCGCCTCCTTCCACGTCGTCAGCCGGATCGCCAGGCTCGCCCGCCGGGAGGGCATGACCGTCGTCGCCGCCGTGCACCAGCCCAGCACTGAGGTCTACGGCCTCTTCCACGGGCTCTGCCTCCTCGCCTACGGCAAGACCGTCTTCTTCGGTCCCGCCGCCGAGACCAACCAGGTACGTCTGTACATACTGTTGTATGCGTGCGTACGTATGTACGTATGAATACGTGCACAGTGCTGTTGATTGTTGCATGTTGCTGTTGCTATCGTATGTACGTGTTTGGACTTTGGACATGATCGCGACCCTAGTAGGCGTATTCACAGTTTCACACTGGACGGTGGTAATACAAATTATTTGATCTTTAGGCTTGGATCTGTTGGTGAGATCATATGATCAATCTATAAAACATATACTGATTTTTTAGCACATACCTATGGGTGTATATCTGCAAGTCCAAAATATTTCAGCCAAAATTTTGATCTAAATCTAGAGAAATAAATAAAAAATCTTCTGTAAGTAATATCACCTTTGGTTGGGTAATTGGGTACACCATTCATAGCTTATTTAACTTAGTTATCCACCCACAACAGAATTGCACTAAAATATTTCAGAAAAATACATTATTAACTTTCAAAGAGATCACAATTGCCAAAGAAGTACCGTACCACGGCAGTAATTATGCGCTCCCTTCAGTAACAAAAATAAGATATTTTAAATATTTCAATTTTTTTTCAACCGGGAATCCCTTTCCATTAATTACTCAACAGAAAGATAACAAAGTTCAATTTGAATATTTTAATATAAACTATATATGAAATGAAATGAGTAAACAAATATAATGAAAAATGTATGTATACATCTAATTTAAAGAAAAAAGATTATAACATCACTTCAGTTAGCAAGCATGACAACTTTGGTGGTTTAGTTTTTTTTTTATACAAAAACTTGCCGTGTGTCACTGGAATTTTCCATCCTTGCGTGACTGAAATTGTCATCGAAAAACGTTAGGACAAGAGTGTCATGAACCTGACGTGTGGCACTTATCATTAGATTTTTTTAATAACGGAGGGAGTATTAGAAAATGACTAGAGTTCGCCCGGAGAACAAGAGGAACAGTTTTAACTTGCAGAAGCAACATCACGTACGTACTGTGGAAAGATAGATCACGATATTAATCACTGTATATATGCACAGTTGGAACTGTGCTCGAGTCACTGGTAGGGACTAGGAGCACTGCACACGATCGATCCAAACCGCCGGGGAACATATATATGGACTGCGCCACGCACTGGGAACATTCGTTTTGGCAGGGAAGCTTACTCCCAAAAAGAATAAAAAATCACACACGTTTGGCTGGCCACATGCATTGATCGATCAGTGCCGCCTAACTCAACTGCGGCATCGCGTTCATAGCACAGTGGCGAAGATGTGCTTGCATTCAGGACTGTTTTTTGAGTGGTGACAGCTGAGGCTGAAAGCTCGGTTTAGCTGTAGACGACTGTGGAGAGATCGTCTAGTACTCGTATTATAGGTAATCCACTGTGCCAAGCAAGTCTCCTGATACAACAAATTAATCGGTGTATTTTTTAGGAAGTATTAGGTGATAGTAATTTCATGGGGTGATTAAATTGACCACACGGTTTGACAAACACGCGTGTTTTCCTAGCTGACGGTGTGCCGGTCACGGAGGAGAAAAATGTGCCTCGGTCGGTCGGTCCGTAGGTACGGTAGATGGATAACTGAAGAAAATGATACTGCTAATCCTTTGACAAAACATGCCATGTGTTCCTATCTTCCTCACTTGCTGGACCTGGATTACTATAGTCAAAGTGCACAAGAAACTCTTGAAGCCACTGAGTTTTTTGTTACCTAATAATTTGTTTGTTTGTTTGTTTGTTTCAGTTCTTCGCTTTGAGCGGGTTTCCTTGCCCGTCACTGATGAACCCTTCCGACCACTTCCTGAGGACCATCAACAAGGACTTCGACAATGTGAGCACATCGCCACCGTTCAATCAACAAGGACCTTAATTATCTACTCTATATCTGAAATCTTCTTGGTGAATAGTATTCCTAACCATGCGCTTCATCAATTGATTCCTCAGGACATCGAGGAAGGCCTCGGCGGGAAGAAGACGACCACCGCCGAGAACATCGACGCGCTGGTGGTCTCCTACAAATCCTCCGTGTACATGGACAAGGTGACTCGGCAGATCGCTGACATACGCGGCACTGTGAGTAGCCCGGCCGGACTCCACGTACATTTTGAAACTTTCAGTTGGAGTGCTGAATTTTGCTAATTATAAGCGTGTATGTGGTTTGTCGTGTGGTTTCAGGTAGGGGAGGTGGTGAAGATGGAAGGGCAGCAGCCGAGCTTCCTGATGCAGTCCTTGGTGCTAACCAAGAGGTCCTTCATCAACATGTACAGGGACCTCGGCTACTACTGGCTCCGCTTCGCTATCTACATCGCCCTCTGCCTCTGCTGCGGCACCATCTTCTATGACATCGGCCATAGCTATGGATCCATACAGGTGCGTAGCCAGAAGCCTCTCGTTGTAGTTGCCACGCCACTGATCACTGTTGTGTTAACTCGTGTGATTGAAAACTTTGCATGCAGGCTCGTGGCTCCATGCTCATGTTCGTAGGCGCCTTCCTCACCTTCATGGCCATCGGAGGCTTCCCGTCTTTCGTCGAGGACATGAAGGTGAAGTTTCTGATCGAGTTCCATCTCATCTCACGTCTCACGATCATGGTTTTCACTTTCAGTGAGATTTCGATGAAATCCGCTGAATTTCATTAACTTTAGCAGACACTGAAATATTTACGTTTTGCCAAAATATTTAGGCAATTTCAGTAGTAAACAGAAATTCAAATATTTTTCAAAAAATTCAAAATCTTAATTGAAATCAAGTGGAGATTTCGGCCCTTTGACCGAAATGAAAACATAATTCACTGAAATTCACTGATTTTCGGTTGGTGCTGAAATTTTTCTAAAATGAAATTGAAAAACGATACTCACGATACGTTGATCTGATGTGCTTTATGTATGCACAACGCAGATATTTGGAAGGGAGAGGCTGAACGGGCACTACGGCGTCTCGTCGTTCGTGATCGCCAACACAGTCTCGGCGACGCCGTATCTACTCCTGATTTCCCTGGTGCCGGGTGCGATGGCCTACTACCTGGTCGGCCTGCAGAGGAGTTTCGACCACTTCGCCTACTTCGCGCTGGTGCTCTTCATGACAATGATGCTCGTGGAGGGCCTGATGATGATTGTGGCCAGCGCCGTGCCTGACTTCCTCATGGGCATCATCACCGGCGCTGGCATCCAGGGCGTCATGATGCTCAACGGCGGCTTCTTCCGCCTGCCCCACGACCTTCCCAAGCCGGTGTGGAGGTACCCCATGTACTACGTCGCCTTCCACAAGTATGCCAACCAGGGGTTCTACAAGAACGAGTTCCTCGGCCTCACCTTCCCAAACAACCAGGTTGGCGGCGCTGCCACCATCACTGGCGACGAGATCCTCAGGGAGTACTGGCAGGTGGAGATGGGGTACAACAAGTGGGTCGACCTCGCGGTCCTGTTCGGGATGGTCATATTGTACAGGGTGCTCTTCTTGGCCATCATGAAGCTTACCGAGAAGGTGAAGCCCATGGTGAACGGGCTTAGGTTCAGGAGCACCCAGCCGTCGGTGCACATCGCCGACCAGGGTTCCGAAGCAAATGGAGCAATGTGAGGCCGGAGAGATCAGCACAATTATTTTCTTAGTAGAAGATTGTTGCTTATGAGTACTGTAGCGTTGCAGTGTTGTGCAGTGTATGTAAAGTCCGCAAAAAAAAGAAGTGCACAAATCTTGTCAAATTCGCATTGACAAAGGGCATTTTTACAAAATGTAATTAGTTCATAGGCCGGCTGTAAGCGGTTTGTCGATATACACGAGTATTACTATTTTTGAAATAAGGGATCACCCCGTAATTTTGATTTTTGAAAATTGATAACACAACCATGCATCAAGTTCCTATTAAGGCATCAGTCTTAGTGTGACATGATAAGTTTACGAGCACCCTCTAACAACAAGAGACGTCTACCGAGCAAAATATAAACCTTATCACAGACCACCACGACTAGCACCAAAGCTTTTTAAAGTAAAGTTGAATACAAGCTACACCATTATCTAAAACGACAACAACATATCTCCACGATCTTTTTTTTTTTGAAGAACCAGCCAAGGCTGATATTTCATTGAATTAAGCAGAGAGCAGTGGAAAAATGACAAGGGCGAGGATCCAAAGATCAAGGATAAATTGAAGATGAATGAAGAAAAACGGAGTGCCAAAGGCACATGCCGTTAGCCTATCCTCATGGCGGGTCCCCGAAGGGGTTCTGAAGAAACTTGACGCCACACTGCTGCCATAGACTGAGATTGTGCCGGATTGTGAGCAGCACGTCCATCACACTTGCCTCCTTTGCCCTGAAAATGCAGTGATTGCGTTCTTGCCATATTTCCCATAGGGCCAGCATCGTCAGGGATTTAATTCCTTTCCTGGTACCCGGCCGCGCAGCCGTGATCATTGACGCCATCTTCTCCAGCGAGCTGGTGCTGTGGATCCAAGTTGTCTGCTCGAAAACATGGCAATGTTGCCAGGTCGACAGTTCGGCCCAGACGGTCCTCGTGAAGTTGCATTGCCAGAACAGGTGCTCGGAGCTCTCAAGGTTCCGCGGGCATAGTTGACAGAAGTAATTGTTGGGCCATCCTCTGCGCTGCAGGCGATCATTGCACCAACGACGATCCTGGTGGAGAAGCCATGCGAAAATCTTCAGCTTTGCCGAAGCCCATGTGTCCCAGACCACATTGCAAAAGTGTGCGGTCGTTGATCCCAGGAAATGCATGCAGTATGCCGAGCGAGAGTTGTACTGTCCGAAGGCTTCAAACTTCCAAAGGATCTGATCTTGAGTGGATTCTTGGAGGGTCAGTTGCTGAATCAGTCTATGCAGGCTAAGCACATCTCGGATCAGAGAGCTGGTGTCTCAATGCGCTAGGTCTGAAATCCAACGATCATCTGCAAGAGCTTGGGCCACTGTTTTGTTCTTTCTGCGTGAGTGTTTGAACAGGTTGGGGAAGTAGACCTTCAGCGGTGTCGATCCCAGCCATTAACAATGCCAAAAACTTTCCGTGTGCCCATTGCCGATGATCACCTTCGTGACCACACTGACTGAATAGGGCGCGATCAGAAGCATTGCAAGGCGGTTCCGTCCCCACGCACGGACAGGTCTTCCAAGCGTGCCACAGCCACCGCAGCCGGAGGGTGCGGCTGAACTTAGCCAGGTCCTGAATGTCGATCCCGCTGTGCTCGATCAGGGAACAGACCCGGCCCCAGCTGATATTCCAACTGCCCCGGAGAGCTCCAGATCTCTTCCCCAAAGGAAACGGCGTCTACTCTTGTCGATCTCCTTAAGCAGCTTCTTGGGGACAGGGAGCGCGGTGAGAGCAAACGTGGGCAGGGCAGTGAGCACACATCGGACGAGGACCTGCCGTCTGGCAATGGATAGCATTCTTCCCTTCCAACTAGCTAGCCTAGCCCAAATGCGATCAAGGATGAACTGGAGGTGGACTAGGCGAAGCCGGCAACGGTCAGAGGGAGTCCCAAGTATCTGATCAGGAACAACACGATCAGTCCCGCAAAGGACTGTAACACAACATTTAGGTTGATGTCGTCACAACAAATCGGTGTCGCCATGGACTTGAAGTTGTTTATCCTCATGCTAGTAGCATCGCCGAATTTTTCTAGAATGCACATCAAGTGGTCGATCTCTTCCTTGTCTGGATTCGCAAAAATGATGGCGTTGTGCACATACAGGCTAACCCTAAGCTTGATCTCTCTGCCAGGCACCGGGGTGATATCTAGAGCCTCTTCCGCAGCTTTTAGCAGACGGTGGATGGGGTTGATCGCAATGATGAAGAGGAGCGGTGACGGGTCGCCCTGTCTCAGCCCCCTCCGGTGCAGAATGTATCCACGAGGACTACGAGCCTTTAATAGGCCGAAAGTAATATCAGGCTGAACTATTACATGGGCCTTTAAGAGGTTATAGTGAAAATGGCCCCCAATGGGGCCGAAATCACCGTGCCTGTTAACAGACCAGATTAAATATGGGCCGTAATTTGGCCCAAAATATGTCAGGCAGTTAACAGGCCGGATCTGATATGGGCCGTCATTTGGCCAAAAACATGGCAGACTGTTAACGAGCCGGATCTTGTTGGGGAACGTAGCAGAAATTCAAAATTTTCTACGCATCACCAAGATCAATCTATGGAGTAATCTAGCAACAAGCGGAAGGAGAGTGCATCTACATACCCTTATAGATCGCTATGCGGAAGCGTTCAAGAGAACGTGGTTGATGGACTCGTACTCATCGTGATTCAAATCACCGGAGATCCTAGTGCCGAACGGACGGCACCTCCGCGGTCAACACACGTACAGCCCGGTGACGTCTCCCATGCCTTGATCCAGCAAGGAGAGAGGGAGAGGTTGAGGAAGACTCCATCCAGCAGCAGCACAACGGCGTGGTGGTGATGGAGGAGCGTGGCAATCCTGCAGGGCTTCGCCAAGCACCGCGAGTTATGAGGAGAAAGAGAGGGAGGGCTGCACCAACAGGCAGAGATCAGATCGCGTGTATTGGGCAGCCCCTAGGCCTCATATATATAGGGGAAGGGGAGGAGGGTGCGCCCCCTCTAGGGTTCCCACCCCTAGAGGGGCGGCAGCCCCAAACCCATCTATGGGTGGCGGCCACAAGGGGGGAGGAGAGGGAGGCGCAGGGAGTATGGGCCTTAGGGCCCATCTGCCCTTAGGGTTTGCCCCCCTCTCCCCTTCTAGGCGCATGGGCCTTAGTGGGAAGCGCCCTAGCCCACCTAGGGGCTGGTGCCTTCTCACATTTGGCCCATGTATGCCTCTGGGGCCCATGGCCCCCCCGGTGGACCCCTGGACCCCTCCGGTGGTCCCGGTACATTACCGATAAACCCCGAAACCTTTCCGGTGACCAAAACAGGACTTCCCATATATAAATCTTTACCTCCGGACCATTCCGGAACTCCTCGTGACGTCCGGGATCTCATCCGGGACTCCGAACAACATTCGGTAACCACATACAAACTTCCTTTATAACCCTAGCGTCATCGAACCTTAAGTGTGTAGACCCTACGGGTTCGGGAGACATGCAGACATGACCGAGATGACTCTCCGGTCAATAACCAACAACGAGATCTGGATACCCATGTTGGCTCCCACATGTTCCACGATGATCTCATCGGATGAACCACGATGTCAAGGACTTAATCAATCCCGTATACAATTCCCTTTGTCTATCGGTACGACACTTGCCCGAGATTCGATCGTCGGTATCCCGATACCATGTTCAATCTCGTTACCGGCAAGTCTCTTTACTCGTTCCATAACACATCATCCTGTGATCAACTCCTTGATCACATTGTGCACATTATGATGATGTCCTACCGAGTGGGCCCAGAGACACCTCTCCGTCACACGGAGTGACAAATCCCAGTCTTGATTCGTGCCAACCCAACAGACACTTTCGGAGATACCCGTAGTGTACCTTTATAGCCACCTAGTTACGTTGTGACGTTTGGCACACCCAAAGCACTCCTACGGTATCCGGGAGTTGCACAATCTCATGGTCTAAGGAAATGATACTTGACATTAGAAAAGCTTTAGCATACGAACTACACGATCTAGTGCTATGCTTAGGATTGGGTCTTGTCCATCACATCATTCTCCTAATGATGTGATCCCGTTATCAACGATATCCGATGTCCATGGTCAGGAAACCGTAACCATCTATTGATCAACGAGCTAGTCAACTAGAGGCTTACTAGGGACATGGTGTTGTCTATGTATCCACACATGTATCTGAGTTTCCTATCAATACAATTCCAGCATGGATAATAAACGATTATCATGAACAAGGAAATATAATAATAACTTATTTATTATTGCCTCTAGGGCATATTTCCAACAGTCTCCCACTTGCACTAGAGTCAATAATCTAGTTCACATCGCCATGTGATTAACACTCACAGGTCACATCGCCATGTGACCAACATCCAAAGAGTTTACTAGAGTCAATAATCTAGTTCACATCACTATGTGATTAGCACTCAATGAGTTCTGGGTTTGATCATGTTGCTTGTGAGAGAGGTTTTAGTCAACGGGTCTGAACCTTTCAGATCCGTGTGTGCTTTACAAATCTCTATGTCATCTCCTAGATGCAGCTACCACGTTCTATTTGGAGCTATTCCAAATAACTGTTCTACTTGGAGCTATTCTAAATTGTTAAGCTTGCATCGACGTTACCCTTTACGACGAACTCTTTTACCACCTCCATAATCGAGAGAATTCCTTAGTCCACTAGTTACCAAGGATAAATTTGACCGCTGTCCTGTGATCCATTCTTGGATCACTCTTGTACCCCTTGACTGACTCATGGCAAGGCACACTTCAGGTGCGGTACACAGCATAGCATACTGTAGAGCCTACGTCTTAAGCATAGGGGACGACCTTCGTCCTTTCTCTCTATTCTTCCGTGGTCGAGCTTTAAGTCTTAACTTCATACCTTACAACTCAGGCAAGAACTCCTTCTTTGACTGATCCATCTTGAACACCTTCAAGATCATGTCAAGGTATGTGCTCATTTGAAAGTACCATTAAGCGTTTTGATCTATCCTTATAGACCTTGATGCTCAATGTTCAAGTTGCTTAATTCAGGCTTTCCATTGAAAAACACCTTTCCAAATAACCCTATATGCTTTCCAGAAATTCTACGTCATTTCTGATCAACAATATGTCAACATATATTTATCAGAAATTCTATAGTGCTCCCACTCACTTCTTTGGAAATATAAGTTTCTCATAAACTTTGTATAAACCCAAAATCTTTGATCATCTCATCAAAGCGTACATTCCAACTCCGAGATGCTTACTCCAGTCCTTAGAAGGATTGCTGGAGCTTTGCATACTTATTAGCATCTTTCAGGATTGACAAAACCTTCCGGTTGTATCACATACAACCTTTCCTCAAGAAAATCGTCGAGGAAACAATGTTTTGACATCCTATCTGCAAGATTTCATAAATAAAGCAGTAATCACTAATATAATTCCAACAGACTCTTAGCATTGCTACGAGTGAGAAAGTCTCATCGTAGTCAACTCCTTGAACTTGTCGGAAAACATCTTAACGACAAGTCGAGCTTTCTTTAATGGTGACATTTACCATCATTGTCCGTCTTCCTTTTAAAATCCATCTATACTCAACAGCCTCACGACCATCGAGCTGCTGTGTCAAAGTCTACACTTTGTTTCCATACATGGATCCTCTCTCGGATTTTATGGCCTCGAGCCATTTATCGGAATCCAGGCCCACCATCGCTTCTCCATAGCTCGTAGGTTCATTGTTGTCTAGCAACATGACTTCTAAGACAGGATTGCGTACCACTCTGAAGTAGTACGCATCCTTGTCGTCCTACAAGGTTTGGGAGTGACTTGATCTGAAGTTTCATGATCACTATCATAAGCTTCCACTTCAATTGGTGTAGGTGCCACAGGCACAACTCTTTGTGCCCTGCTATACACTAGTTGAAGTGACGGTTCAATAACCTCATCAAGTCTCCACCATCCTCCCACTCAATTCTTTCGAGAGAAACTTTTCCTCGAGAAAGGACCCGATTCTAGAAACAATCCCTTATTGCTTTCGGATCTGATATAGGAGGTATACCCAACTGTTTTGGGTGTCCTATGAAGATGCATTTATCCGCTTTGGGTTCGAGCTTATCAGCCTGAAACTTTTTCACATAAGCGTCGCAGTCCCAAACTTTTAAGAAATGACAGCTTAGGTTTCTTTAAACCATAGTTCATACGGTGTCATCTCATCGGAATTACGTGGTGCCCTATTTAAAGTGAATGTGGTTGTCTCTAATGCCTAACCCATAAACTATCGTGGTAATTCGATAAGAGACATCATGGTATGCATCATATCCAATAGGGTGCAGTTATGATGTTCGGACACACCATCACACTATGGTGTTCCAGGCTGTATTAGTTGTGAAACAAATTTCACAATGTCTTAATTCGGTGCCAAACTCGTAATTCAGATATTCATCTCTATGATCATATCATAGATCTTTTATCCTCTTGTCACGACGATCTTTCAACTTCACCCTGAAATTACTTGAACCTTTCAATAATTCAGACTCATGATTCATCAAGTAAATGTACTCAACATCTACTCAAACCATCTGTGAAGTAAGAACATAACGATGTCCATTACACGCCTCAGCACTCATTGGACTGCACACATCAAAATGTATTACTTCCAACAAGTTGCTTTCTAGTTCCATTTTACTGAAAACGAGGCTTTCAGTCATCTTGCCCATGTGGTATGATTTGCATGTCTCAAGTGATTCAAAATCAAGTGAGTCCAAACGGTCCATTTGCCTGGAGTTTCTTCATGCATATACACCAATAGACATGGTTCGCATGCCTCAAACTTTTCAAAAATGAGTGAGTCCAAAGATCCATCAACATGGAGCTTCTTCATGCGTTTTACACCGATATGACTTAAGTGGCAGTGCCACAAGTAGGTGGTACTATCATTACTATCTTATATCTTTTGGCATGAACATGTGTATCACTACGATCGAGTTTCATTTTAGGCATAAGACCATTGAAGGTATTATTCAAATAAACAGAGTAACCGTTATTCTCCTTAAATGAATAACTGTATCACGATAGACATAATCCAATCATGTCTATGCTCAACGCAAACACCAATCTCGATGGTAGAGGGAGCGTGCGATGCTTGATCATATCAACATTGGAAACACTTCCAACACATATCGTCAGCTCACCTTTAGCTAGTCTCCGTTTATTCCGTAGCTTTTATTTCGAGTTACTAACACTTAGCAACCGAACCGGTATCTAATACCCTGGTGCTACTAGGAGTACTAGTAAAGTACACATCAACACAATGTATATCCAATATACTTCTATCGACCTTGCCAGCCTTCTCATCTACCAAGTATCTAGGGTAATTCTGCTCCAGTGGCTGTTCCTCTTATTACAGAAGCACTTAGTCTCGGGTTTGGGTTCAACCTTGGGTTTCTTCACTAGAGCAGCAGCTGATTTGTCGTTTCATGAAGCATCCCTTTTTGCCCTTGCCCTTCTTGAAACTAGTGGTTTCACTAACCATCAACAATTGATGCTCCTTCTTGATTTCTACTTTTGTGGTGTCAAACATCGCGAATATCTCAAGGATCATCATATATGTCCCTGATATATTATAGTTCATCACGAAGCTCTAGTAGCTTGGTGGTAATGACTTCGGAGAACCATCACTATTTCATCTGGAAGATCAACTCCCACTCGATTCAAGCGATTGTTGTACTCAGACAATCTGAGCACAAGCTCAATGATTGAGCTTTTCTCCTTAGTTTGTAGGCTAAGAAAATCGTCGGAGGTCTTATACCTCTTGACGTGGGCACGCGCCTAAAATCCCAATTTCATCCCTCGAAACATCTCATATGTTTCGCGATGTTTCAAAAACGTCTTCGGTGCCTCAATTCTAAACCGTTTAACTGAACTATCACGTAGTTATCAAAATGTGTATGTCAGATGTTCGCAACATCCACAGACGACGTTCGAGGTTCAGCACACTGAGCGGTGTATTAAGGACATAAGCCTTCTATGAAGCAATGAGGACAGTCCTCAGTTTACGGACCTAGCCCGCATAATTGCTACTATCAACTTTCAACTAAATTTTCTCTAGGAACATAACTAAACAGTAGAACTGAAGCGCGAGCTACGACATAATTTGCGAAGACCTTTTGACTATGTTCAGGATAATTAAGTTCATCTTATGAACTCCCACTCAGATAGACATCCCTCTAGTCATCTAAGTGATTACATGATCCGAGTCAACTAGGCCGTGTCCGATCATCACGTGAGACGGACTAGTCATCATCGGTGAACATCTTCATGTTGATCGTATCTACCATACGACTCATGCTCGACCTTTCGGTCTTCTGTGTTCCGAGGCCATGTCTGTACACATGCTAGGCTCTTCAAGTCAACCTAAGTGTTTCGCATGTGTAAATCTGTCTTACACCCGTTGTATGTGAACGTTAGAATCTAACACCCGATCATCACGTGGTGCTTCGAAACAACGAACTTTCGCAACGGTGCACAGTTAGGGGGAACACTTTCTTGAAATTTTAACAAGGGATCATCTTATTTACTACCGCCGTTCTAAGCAAATAAGATGTATAAACATGATAAACATCACATGCAATCAAATAATAGTGACATGATATGGCCAATATCATATAGCTCCTTTGATCTCCATCTTGGGGCTCCATGATCATCTTGTCACCGGCATGACACCATGATCTCCATCATCATGATCTCCATCATCGTGTCTCCATGAAGTTGCTCGCCAACTATTACTTCTACTACTATGGCTACTGGTTAGCAATAAAGTAAAGTAATTACATGGCGTTATTCAATGACACGCAGGTCATAAAATAAATAAAGACAACTCCTATGGCTCCTGCCGGTTGTCATACTCATCGACATGCAAGTCGTGATTCCTATTACAAGAACATGATCAATCTCATACATCACATATATCATTCATCACATCCTTTTGGCCATATCACATCACATAACATACCCTGCAAAAACAAGTTAGACGTCCTCTAATTGTTGTTTGCATGTTTTACGTGGCTGCTATGGGTTTCTAGCAAGAACATTTCTTACCTACGCAAAAACCACAACGTGATATGCCAATTGCTATTTACCCTTCATAAGGACCCTTTTCATCGAATCCGATCCGACTAAAGTGGGAGAGATAGACACCCGCTAGCCACCTTATGCAACTAGTGCATGTCAGTCGGTGGAACCAGTCTCACGTAAGAGTACGTGTAAGGTCGGTCCGGGCCGCTTCATCCCACGATGCCGCCGAATCAAGATAAGACTAGTAACGGCAAGCATATTGAACAAAATCAACACCCACAACTACTTTGTGTTCTACTCGTGCATAGTAACTACGCATAGACCTAGCTCATGATGCCACTATTGGGGAATGTAGCAGAAATTCAAAATTTTCTACGCATCACCAAGATCAATCTATGGAGTAATCTAGCAACGAGGGGAAGGAGAGTGCATCTACATACCCTTGTAGATCGCTATGCGGAAGCGTTCAAGAGAACGTGGTTGATGGAGTCGTACTCATCGTGATCCAAATCACCGGAGATCCTAGTGCCGAACGGACGGCACCTCCGCGTTCAACACACGTACAGCCCGGTGACGTCTCCCATGCCTTGATCCAGCAAGGAGAGAGGGAGAGGTTGAGGAAGACTCCATCCAGCAGCAGCACAATGGCGTGGTGGTGATGGAGGAGCGTGGCAATCCTGTAGGGCTTCGCCAAGCACCGCGAGTTATGAGGAGAAAGAGAGGGAGGGCTGCACCAACAGGCAGAGATCAGATCGCGTGTATTGGGCAGCCCCTAGGCCTCATATATATAGGGGAAGGGGAGGAGGGTGCGCCCCCTCTAGGGTTCCCACCCCTAAAGGGGCGGCAGCCCCAAACCCATCTATGGGTGGCGGCCACAAGGGGGGAGGAGAGGGAGGCGCAGGGAGTATGGGCCTTAGGGCCCATCTGCCCTTAGGGTTTTCCCCCTCTCCCCTTCTAGGCGCATGGGCCTTAGTGGGAAGCGCCCTAGCCCACCTAGGGGCTGGTGCCTTATCACATTTGGCCCATGTATGCCTCTGGGGCCCATGGCCCCCCCCGGTGGACCCCCGGACCCCTCCGGTGGTCCCGGTACATTACCGATAAATCCCGAAACCTTTCCGGTGACCAAAACAGGACTTCCCATATATAAATCTTTACCACCGGACCATTCCGGAACTCCTCGTGACGTCCGGGATCTCATCCGGGACTCCGAACAACATTCGGTAACCACATACAAACTTCCTTTATAACCCTAGCGTCATCGAACCTTAAGTGTGTAGACCCTACGGGTTCGGGAGAAATGCAGACATGACCGAGATGACTCTCCGGTCAATAACCAACAACGGGATCTGGATACCCATGTTGGCTCCCACATGTTCCACGATGATCTCATCGGATGAACCACGATGTCAAGGACTTAATCAATCCCGTATACAATTCCCTTTGTCTATCGATACGACACTTGCCCGAGATTCGATCGTCGGTATCCCGATACCTTGTTCAATCTCGTTACCGGCAAGTCTCTTTACTCGTTCCGTAACACATCATCCTGTGATCAACTCCTTGATCACATTGTGCACATTATGATGATGTACTACCGAGTGGGCCTAGAGACACCTCTCCGTCACACGGAGTGACAAATCCCAGTCTCGGTTCGTGCCAACCCAACAGACACTTTCGGAGATACCCGTAGTGTACCTTTATAGCCACCCAGTTACGTTGTGACGTTTGGCACACCCAAAGCACTCCTACGGTATCCGGGAGTTGCACAATCTCATGGTCTAAGGAAATGATACTTGACATTAGAAAAGCTTTAGCATACGAACTACACGATCTAGTGCTATGCTTAGGATTGGGTCTTGTCCATCACGTCATTCTCCTAATGATGTGATCCCGTTATCAACGACATCCAATGTCCATGGTCAGGAAACCGTAACCATCTATTGATCAATGAGCTAGTCAACTAGAGGCTTACTAGGGACATGGTGTTGTCTATGTATCCACACATGTATGTGAGTTTCCTATCAATACAATTCCAGCATGGATAATAAACGATTATCATGAACAAGGAAATATAATAATAACTTATTTATTATTTCCTCTAGGGCATATTTCCAACAGATCTGATGTAGGCTGTCATTTGGCTCAAAATGTGACAGACATCATCGTGGGCCGGATCTTATGTGGGCCGTAATTTGGCCCAAATCGTGCCAGACTATTAACAGGCCGACCCAGTGGAGTATGACAAAATCTTGTGGGCCCTTTGATGGGCCGGCCTTTTTATCTTAAATGGGTTACTGTTGGGCCGTGCCACGTGTCAAAGTATCATATGCACGTATCCTCCATTGGATGGATGCCATTTGTCCCAACGCTGAGCTGGCACGTGGATACTCCGGCGAATCAGAATTTTGCACGTGGAAAATCCCCATTGGTCCGGGTTGTTAACGGGTTATCGAATCCAAATAAAAACCCGATAGTTTAACGGCAACCCATTATGGTGGATACCACGTGTTGGTTACCCTTGACGAAAGCACTTCCATGACGCGCCATTTACCGTCATGGAAGTGGACACTTCCGTGATGATAATTTTGGTATTGTCACGGAACACTTAGACGACAACACATGTATGACTATCTTGATTCTGTCATAAAATCGTCATGGATGTACATGCATGACAGAAAATGTGACCTACTGTGATAAACATGTATCATCACGGAAGTGTATTTTTTGTAGTGAATAAAACAAGCAAACTATGCATTGAAAATAGAATCTGTAAAAACAGAACAATCTGTAATGATCTGAATTGTTCTCAAACTTTTGCAACTCTAAAAAATCTAAAAAATTAGGACATCGTGGGAAATTTGCATATCAAGCATGTGTAAAAAAGTTCAGATGAAAATCACATTCCAGTGAATTTAAATAATTCTTCTATTGGACGCAAAAGTTTCTGTTTTTTCACAGAATCAAATCAACTATCATCCACATCATCCCAAAGCCTTTACTTGGCACTTTATTGAAAAAAGCTATAAAGCATGATTACCACACTAGCTTAATCATGTGAATACACAAAAACAGTAGGTATAAGTATTGGGTTGTCTCCCAACAAGCGTTTTTAAGCTAGGCATGATGATTTCAATAATGCTCACATAGAAATAAAGAGTTGAAACACAACGGGGCATCATGAATCACATGACAAGCACATTTAAGCCTAACATAATTCCTATGCATAGGAATTTTGTGAGCAAACAATTTATGGGAGCAATAATCAACTAGCATAGAATGGTAAAACAAGCATGACATTAAAACTTTCAACATAAAGAGAGGAAACTAGATATTATTGAGATATGTAAAAGCATATGTTCCTCTCTGATAATAATTTTCAGTAGCATCATGAATGAGTTCAACAATATAACTATGAAACAAAGCATCCTTTTCATGATCCACAAGCATACAAATTTTATTATTCTCCAATAAGCAAATTTATTTTCATGAATAGTAGTGGGAGCAAATTCAACAAAATAACTATCATGTGATTGAAAATTAAAATCATGATGACAATTTTCATGGTTATCATTATTCAATATAACATACATGTCATCACCATAATCATCATAGATAGGAACTTTCTTTCATAATCAATTGAAACCTCTTCCAAAATAGTGGATTCATCACTAAATAAAGTCATGACCTCTCCAAATCCACTTTCATAATTTTCACAATAAGATTCAACACCCTAAAAAATAGTGGGATCATTATCTAGAGTTGACACCCTTCCAAACCCACTTTCATCATTGTAATCATAATAAATAGGAGGCATGCTATCATCATAATAAATATTCTCATCAAAACTTGGGGGACTAAAAATATCATCTTCATCAAACATAGCATCCCCAAGCTTATGGCTTTGCATATGACTAGCATCAGGTGAAGGAAATATGCCCTAGAGGCAATAATAAAGTTATTATTTATTTCCTTATATCATGATAAATGTTTATTATTCATGCTAGAATTGTATTAACCAGAAACATAATTCATGTGTGAATACATAGACAAACAAAGTGTCACTAGTATGCCTCTACTTGACTAGCTCGTTGATCAAAGATGGTTATGTTTCCTAACCATAGACATGAGTTGTCATTTGATTAACGGGATCACATCATTAGGAGAATGATGTGATTGACTTGACCCATTCCGTTAGCTTAGCACTTGATCGTTTAGTTTGTTGCTATTGCTTTCTTCATGACTTATACATGTTCCTATGACTATGAGATTATGCAACTCCCATTTACCGGAGGAACACTTTGTGTGCTACCAAACGTCACAACATAACTGGGTGATTATAAAGGTTCTCTATAGGTGTCTCCGAAGGTACTTGTTGGGTTGGCGTATTTCGAGATTAGGATTTGTCACTCTGATTGTCGGAGAGGTATCTCTGGGCCCACTCGGTAATACGCATCACTTAAGCCTTGCAAGCATTGCAACTAATGAGTTAGTTGCGGGTCGATGTATTACAGAACGAGTAAAGAGACATGCCGGTAACGAGATTAAACTAGGTATAGAGATACCGACGATCGAATCTCGGGCAAGTAACATACCGATGACAAAGGGAACAACGTATGTTGTTATGCGGTCTGACCGATAAAGATCTTCGTAGAATATGTGGGAACCAATATGAACATCCAGGTTCCGCTATTGGTTATTGACCAGGGACGTGTCTCGTTCATGTCTACATAGTTCTCGAACCCGTAGGGTCCGCACGCTTAACGTTTCGATGACAGTTATATTATGAGTTTATATGTTTTGATGTACCGAAGGTTGTTCGGAGTCCTGGATGTGATCACGGTGTTGGGGATCGTAGCAGAAATTTAAAATTTTCTACGCATCACCAAGATCAATCTATGGAGTAATCTAGCAACGAGGGGAAGGAGAGTGCATCTACATACCCTTGTAGATCGCTAAGCGGAAGCGTTGCAAGAACGCGGATGAAGGAGTCGTACTCGCAGCGATTCAGATCGCGGTTGATTCCGATCTAGCGCCGAACGGACGGCGCCTCCGCGTTCAACACATGTACAGCCCGGGGATGTCTCCTCCGTCTTGATCTAGCAAGGGGAGATGAGAAGTTGAGGGAGAACTCCAGCAGCATGATGACATGGTGGCAATGGAGCTCGTGGTTCTCCAGCAGGGCTTCGCCAAGCACTATGGAGGAGGTGGAGGAGGTGTAGGAGGAGGGAGGGCTGCGCCAGGGAAGGGTACGGCTGCCCTCTCTCTCCCTCACTATATATAGGGGGAAGGGAGGAGGGGGAGGCGCCCTAGGTTTCCCTAGGGGAGGGGCGGCGGCCATAGGGGAAATGCTAGATGGGTTTGGGCGCCCCCACCCCCTAGGAAACTTGCCCCCCAAGCCGGGAGGGGCGGCTGCCCTAGGGGTGGCGCCCCCACCTCTCCTGGTTACGTGAGATGGGGTGGGATGGGTGCTCAGCCCCTAAGTGGGCTGATGTGCCCTCTCCCCTTGGCCCATAAGGCCCCCAACGCTTGCCGGGGCCTCCGAAACCCCTTTCGGACACACTGGTCATCACCTGGTACCCCAGGAACAATTCCGGACTCCAATATCCTTCGTCCAATATACTGATCTTCACCTCCGGACCATTCCGGAGCTCCTCGTCATGTCCGGGATCTCATCCGGGACTCCAAAAAACCTTCGGTAACCACATACTATTTCCCATAACAACTCTAGTGTCACCGAACCTTAAGTGTGTAGACCCTACAGGTCCGGGAACCATGCAGACATGACCGAGACAACTCTCCGGCCAATAACCAACAGCGGGATCTGGATACCCATGTTGGCTCCCACATGTTCCACGATGATCTCATCGGATGAACCACGATGTCGAGGATTCAATCAATCCCGTATACAATTCCCTTTGTCCAGCGGTATTGTACTTGCCCGAGATTCGATCGTCGGTATCCGATACCTTGTTCAATCTCATTACCGGCAAGTCTCTTTACTCGTTCCATAACACATCATCCCGTGATCAACTCCTTGGTCACATTGTGCACATTATGATGATGTCCTACCGAGCGGGCCCAGAGATACCTCTCCGTTACACGGAGTGACAAATCCCGGTCTCGATTCGTGCCAACCCAACAGACACTTTCGGAGATACCTGTAGTGAACCTTTATAGTCACCCAGTTACGTTGTGACGTTTGGCACACCCAAAGCACTCCTACAGTATCCGGGAGTTGCACAATCTCATGATCTAAGGAAATGATACTTGACATTAGAAAAGCTTTATCATACGAACTACACGATCTTTGTGCTAGGCTTAGGATTGGGTCTTGTCCATCACATCATTCTCCTAATGATGTGATCCCGTTATCAACGACATCCAATGTCCATGGTCAGGAAACCGTAACCATCTATTGATCAATGAGCTAGTCAACTAGAGGCTTACTAGGGACATGGTGTTGTCTATGTATCCACACATGTATCTGAGTTTCCTATCAATACAATTCTAGCATGGATAATAAACGATTATCGTGAACAAGAAATATAATAATAACCAATTTATTATTGCCTCTAGGGCATATTTCCAACAGTCTCCCACTTGCACTAGAGTCAATAATCTAGTTCACGTCGCCATGTGATTAACACTCACAGGTCACATCGCCATGTGACCAACATCCAAGAGTCTACTAGACTCAATGATCTAGTTCACATCACTATGTGATAAACACTCCAAGAGTTCTGGGTTTGATCATGTTATGCTTGTGAGAGAGGTTGTAGTCATCGGGTCTTACCATATTCAGATCCCTATGTATTTCGCAAAACTTTATATCGTAGATGCTGCTACCACGTTCCACTTGGAGCTATTCCAAATTATTGCTCCATTATACGTATCCGGTATCTCTTCTCAGAGCTATCCGGATAGGTGTTAAGCTTGCATTGATACAACTCTTTACGTCGAACTCTTTATCACCTCCATAACCGAGAAACATTTCCTTATTCCTCTAAGGATAATTTCGACCACTATCTGATGATCCAGTCCTAGATCACCTTTGTACCCTCTTTCCAGACATGTGGCAAGGCACACATCAGGTGCGGTACTCAGCATGGCATACCGTATAGAGCCTATGACAAGAGCATAGGGGACGACCTTCGTCCTTCCTCTTTCTTCTGCCGTGGTCAAGCTTTGAGTCTTACTCAACTTCACACCTTACAACTCAGGTAAGAACCCCTTCTTTGACTGATCTATTTTGAACTGCTTCAAAAACATGTCAAGGTGTGCGTTCTTTGAAAGTATCATTAGGTGTCTTGATCTATCTCTATAGATCTTGATGCCCAATTTGTAAGCAACTTTATCCAGGTCTTCCTTTAAAAAACACTCTTCAAACAACCGTTTATGCTTTCCAGAAATTCTACATTATTTCGGATCAACAATATGTCATCCACATATACTTATCAGAAAATGTTGTACTGCTCCCACTCACTTTCTTGTAAATACAAGTTTCTAGCAAACATTGTATAAACCTAAAAGCTTTGATCACTCCATCAAAGCATATATTCCGATTCCGAGATGCTTGCTCTAGTCCATAGAAGGATTGCTGGAGCCCGCATACCTTTTAGCATCCTTAGGATCGTCAAAACCTTTTATTGTATCACATACAACTTTTCTTACAAAAACTGGTAAGAAAACTTGTTTTTGACATCCATCTGTAAGATTTCATAATCGAAAAATACAGCTAATGCTAACATGATTCCGACGGACTTAAGCATCGCTACGGGTGACAAATTCTCATCGTAGTCAACTCCTTGAACTTGTGAAAAGACTCTTTCCCACAAGTCGAGCTTCATAGATGGTAACATTACTGCCCACGTCCGTCTTCTTCTTAAAGACCTATTTATCTCAATGGCTTGCCAATCATCGGGCAAGTCCACCAAAGTCCATACTTTGTTCTGATATATGGATCCTATCTCGGATTTCATGGCTTCTAACCATTTGTCGAAATACAGGCCCACCATCGCTTCTCCATAGCTCGTAGGTTCATTGTTGTCTAACAACATGATATCTAAGACAGGATTACCGTACCACTCAGGAGTAGTACATATCCTTGTCGACCTACGAGGTTCGATAGCAACTTGATCCGAAGCTTTATGATCACTATCATTAACTTCCTATTCAACAGATGTAGGCTCCACAGAAAACATCTTTCTGTGTTGCATCACTCTCTGGTTGAAATAAAGGTTCGACAACCTCATCAAGTTCTATCTTCCTCCTACTCAATTCTTTCGAGAGAAACTCCTTCTCAAGAAAGGACCCGTTCTTTGCGACAAACAATTTGCCCTCGAATCTGAGATAGAAGGTATACTCAACTATCACCCTTGGGTATCCTATGAAGATGTGTTTGTCCGCTTTGGGTTCGAGCTTCTTCGGCTAAAGCCCCAAGCATCGCATCCCCAAATGTTAAGAAACGACAACTTTGGTTTCTTGCCAAACCAATGTTCTTATGACGTCATCTCAACGGACTTAGATGGTGTCCTATCTAAAGTGAATGCAGCTATCTCTAACGCATAACCTCAAAATGAAAACGGTAGATTGATAAGAGACGTCATAGATCACACCATATCTCATAGTGTTCGATTACGACGTCCGGGCACACCATTATCTTGTGGTGTTCCAGGTGGCTTCAACTGTGAAACAATTCCACAATGTCTTAAGTGATTACCAAACTCATAACTCAGAAAATCCCCTTTTGATCAGATCGTAGGAACATGATCTTATTATTATGATGATTCTTAACTTCACTCTGAAATCGCTTGAACTTTTCAAACGTTTCAGACTTGTGCTTCATTAAGTAGATATACCTATATCTACCCAAATCGTCAGTGAAGATGAGAAAACAACGATATCCACTGCACGCTTCAATTCTCATTGGATCACACGGATCAGCATGCATGATTTCCAACAAGTCACTTGCCCATTTCATTGTACCTGAAAACGGGGTGTTAGTCATCCTGCCCATGAGGCATGGCTCGCATGTGTCAAGTGATTTAAAATCAAGTGACTCTAAGCATCCATCGACATGGAGTTTCTTCATGCATCTTACGCCAATATGACCTAAGCGGCAGTGCCACGAGAAAGTGGTACTATCATTATTAACTCTACATCTTTTGGCGTGAACATGTGTATTACCACGACCGAGATTCAATGAACCATTCACATAGGGTGCATGACCATGAAAGGTATTATTCATGTAAACAGAATAACCATTATTCTCTAATTTAAATGAATAACCGCATTGCAATGAACATGATCTAATCATATTCATGCTCAACATAGACACCTGATAACATTTATCTAGGTTCAATACTAATCCCGAAGGCAGATGGAGTGTGCGATGGTGATCTCATCAACTTTGGAAACACTTCCAACACACATCGTCACCTCGCCCTTAGCTAGTCTCCGTTTAGTCCGTAGCTTTTGCTTCAAGTCACCAATAATAGCAACTGAACCGGTATCCAATACCCAGGTGCTACTAGGAGTACCAGTGATGTACACATTAATAACATGTACATACTTTGTTGAAGTTGCCAGCCTTCTTATCTATCATACATTTGGGGTAATTCCGCTACCAGTGACTGTTCCCCTTACAATAGAAGCACTCAGTCTCGAGTTTGGGTTCAACCTTGGGTTCCTTCACTGGAGCGGCAACTGGTTTGCCATCCATGAAGTTTCCCTTCTAGCCCTTGCCCTTCTTGAAACCAGTGGTCTTGTTAAACCATCAACACTTGATGCTCCTTCTTGATTTCTACCTTTTACGGTCTTAAGCACCGCGAATAGCTCCGGGATCAACTCCATCCCTTGCATGTCATAGTTCATCACGAAGATCTAGTAGCTTAGTGATAGTGGCTAGTCTATCAATCACTATCTTATCTGGAAGTTTAACTCCCACTCGATTTAAGTGATTGTAGCACCCAGACATTCTGAGCACATGCTCACCAGTTGAGCTATTCTCCTCCATCTTGTTGGCTAAAGAACTTGTCAGAGGTCTCACACCTCTCAACACGGGCATGAGCCTGAAATCCCAATTTCAGCTCTTGGAACATCTCATATGTCTTATGGCGTTCAAAACGTCATTGGAATCCCGATTCTAAGCCGTAAAGTATGGTGCACTAAACTATCAAGTAGTCATCAGGATGTGTCTGTCAGGTGTTCACAACATCCACAGACGACGTTGTAGGGGTTTGCACATCGAGCGGTGCATCAAAAACATAAGCCTTCTGTGTAGCAGTGAGGACACTCCTCGGACTACGGACCTAGTCCGCATCATTGCTTACAATATCTTTCAACTTAATCTTTCTCTAGGAACGTATTGAAACAGGGAGCTACAACGTGAGCTATTTATCTACAACATATTTGCAAAGACAATTTAGACTATGTTCATGATAATTGAGTTCATCTAATCAAATTATTTAATGAACTCCCACTCAGATAGACATCCCTCTAGTCATCTAAGTGAAACATGATCCGAGTCAACTAGGCCGTGTCCGATCATCACGTGAGATGGACTAGTCAACATCGGTGAACATCTTCATGTTGATCGTATCTTCTATATGACTCATGCTCGACCTTTCGGTCTTCCGTGTTCCGAGGCCATGTCTGTACATGCTAAGCTCGTCAAGTCAACCTAAGTGTATTGCGTGTGTAAATCTGGCTTACACCCGTTGTATTCGAACGTTAGAATCTATCACACCCGATCATCACGTGGTGCTTCGAAACAACGAACCTTCGCAACGATGCATAGTTAGGGGGAACACTTTCTTGAAATTATTACGAGGGATCATCTTATTTAATCTACCGTCGTTTTAAGCAAATAAGATGTAAAACATGATAAACATCACATGCAATCAAATAGTGACATGATATGGCCAATATCATTTTGCTCCTTTTGATCTCCATCTTCGGGGCTCCATGATCATCGTTGTCACCGGCATGACACCATGATCTCCATCATCATGATCTCCATCATTGTGTCTTCTTGAAGTTGTCTCGTCATCTATTACTTCTACTACTATGGCTAACGCTTTAGCAATAAAGTAAAGTAATTACATGACATTTATGTTGACACGCAGGTCATAAATAAATTAAGACAACTCCTATGGCTCCTGCCGGTTGTCATACTCATCGACATGCAAGTCGTGATTCCTATTACAAGAACATGATCAATCTCATACATCACATATATCATTCATCGCATCCTTTTGGCCATTGTTCGACGAGATTTTGTTGCGCGAAGTATCTATGAGCGTGGAAAGTTTTTTTATAATGTTTTTCCTAACTTTTCTCTTAGAATCATAGGAGGAACAAATACGATAGTGTTTTGCATGTGCACGTGAATGGGAAAGCTTCTCCAAGCCTATGTGTATCTAGCTAAAGCTCACAAGATGGCCATTACTGATTCAATAAATTTTTTTTCTAGTGTGGACTAAAGATTCAGAAACGGATTCATGCATACATTGCATGTTAACTAGCAGGCTTAATCATGGATATATAATTAAATATTCCGGCAAGCTCTAACCGCAGGATATTTAAGTGTATTAGAGGATCGGTTGCTAATCTATTGGAGAGACCGCCTGCACGCACACATCGCTTGGGTACATTGATCAGCCGTGTATGAAGTGTGTGCCCGTGAGATAATTGGAGTACAGAGTACCAGTTGTATTCTGCACCAAGTTGGTCACGTGTATATGCAGCGTCACGAGCCCAACTCATACATGCATGTGCCAATCAACCTAGTACGTGTGCGTATTGATGCGGCCAGCCCCGTGACAGGACTAAAAAAATCAGTTTACGTGTACCTTGTCATCAACTTTCAGCAGATAAAGAGGCACGCCCAGGATAATCATCCGGGGAACTGCTCCCAGGATAATCACTAGCGACGCGATCCCTCAACAGAAAACTGGCGGCGCATCTGCAGGGCACGAGCGGCTCTTTCGTACCCTAGCCTCTGGCTATAAAAGCCATCAACTCCTTTAGCACAGGGGGGAGGGAGAGACGCAGAGACGCCACAAGGCCGCCGCCTTTCACAACACACGCACCCATCCATCAAGAGATCCATCCATTCATCACACACATCCATTCGTCGCCGGTGCTACATCCATCCGTCGCCGGCGCACTCACCAGCCACCAAGCACGCATCCATCCAACTCACCAGCCAGCCATCACGCCCATCCATCCAACACACGGCAAACCCCTCACAAAACACCAGAGGCAAAACGCATCTTGCAGGAACCGCAGCCGCAATGGAGACCGGCGGCCATTCGTGCAAAGGGCGGCAAGGACTTCGGCGACATGAACACCAAGCTCACGTTCCCGAAGGGTGAGATTTTGATCTAATACATCTATTTCCTTCTGTCTCCTCTCTAGCATGCATGCGCTACGCGGAGAATATGTGCCGGTCACCGGAGATGACCCCTGTGTGATCCCATCGCTGCCGCCGGAGATGACGGCTCCGAAACAGCAAACTGCACCGACACCGCCGGAGATCGTCTACGCCAAGCCTTTTATTTTCAGGTGTCATGTTCTTAGCTGGAGATGACCCAGGAGCTGCCGGAGCTCGCCAACTACACGGCTCAACCGCTAGCCCCGGCGCTCTACCATGGCGGCCTTCATGGCGCTCGGCGAATAGCCCACGGTGTACAGGTCGTGACGCATAGATTGTGACGAACAGGGCCACTGTGAACAGGTTCACGGCAAAGGAGACACAGGCGTACATGTTTTGCATCACGTTCCTGGAGGAGACGGCATGGCGGAATCGGAGCTCGCTGACGACGCAGCCCGAGTCTCGCTTTTCCCTTCATGACGCACATATTGCGACGAACAAGGCCACGGTGGACAGGTTTTGTGTCACACTCTTGAAGGGGACGGTGCGGCGGAACCGGAGCTCGCCGACAACGCAGCCCCCGCCTTTCCCATCACGACGTACGGATCCTTGGTGGAACCAATATCCGCAACGACGGGTCTAAGACCGGTTCTTCCTTTAGGAGGCCCGCGTCCCCGACGAACAGGTCAATGGCGTACAGATCCATCACTGAACCAAAGATTGCAACGACGCTGTCCAAGACCGGTCCCTCCTTCGAGAGGCGCACCCAGCATGGCGGACAGGTCCTTAGTGTACAGGTCCATGGCATCGCCGGCGCACAGGGCACTCTTTCGCGTAGTACTAGCCCAAGGCGATGCGGCCTTTGCGACACCACTTTCCACGGCCGTATGAGGCGACACCTTTGCCTTGGCAGACCGCCAAATACTTGGCGTCTAGCCAAGATGAGGCGCCAACCACCCCGGCCACGCCAATGTGAGCGCGTGTCAGTTTATTTTTACACTGACGCCGGTCTCCCCAAACCGTTACTCCCGCAAGGCGTAGCCCCTTGAACACACCGATGAAGCAACAGGTCATCAAGAAGTCTGAGCTGACCGTGACCCATGCTACCCCAACACCAACTACTCCAACGCCGCCAAGACCGACGAGGCACGACGGCGAGGGCGGGCGCGGCCACTGCTAAGGCCACGCCACTTGCGGCGCATGTACCGATGAGGACACGGGCTCTGCCGCTACCCACACACACATAACCGTCATCATGCATGGATGACGAGAAGCGAAGACGACGAAGACGACCACACAGCTTAATCGGAGGTATCTCGCGGAGCAACCTGCAGGAGTAATTAACCGGGAGCCTTCCGAGGCCCCGGGAACCAGGAGACCGCAATCGCCATAGTCAGGCTGGCCGCGCTAGTAGGCCACAGAGCGCACTTTTCTTTACGGGATCTTGTACTTTTGTTTCTCCAATGAGATTAATGAAATCCTTATTTCCCGCATCCTTTTCATTGTGTACTCAGTACACTGGCACCCCCGCAATTTTTTATTTTTTTCCTCTGGCGCGTAGAGAGATAGTAACACGACAACCATCGTTGTTTGTTATTATTTTTCGTGTCAAACAAAATGGCACGCCCAGTGGGACAGGGTTCTCCTCCCATCTTTGCTTCGCTGTGGTCGTCAGAATCGTCTTCGCCCGTCTCCCAATCCACACAGCATCGTGCATGACAAGGCACCGGCGAGGACTTCCGTTGATCGAGATCCCTTCTCCTGCAGGTGGACTCTCACACGGAAGCAACCCGGAGCCATTGGTGCTTCAGTTTGGATCAATGCCAGCCATGATCGTGATTGAGCTCGGTGACAAGGTCTACATGCACGAAGCTCAAGATCTTACGCAGTTCCAAACTGTGCAGTCGAAGAAGGCGCAAAGGCGGGAGGCCGCCAAGGCGAAGAAGGAGCGTCGCGAGCTAATGCCCTATTGAAGGAGTCAACAAGGGCAGATATGAAAGGAAATGTGGATGCTGCTCAACGCCTTCATGCTAAGGCCGCCAGCATGCGGGCAAGAGCGGTGTCACAGCACGCCCCTACCCCATTTCCGCACCCGGAGCCTTCACGACCAACACCACGATGCACCGAGGTCGAGCTGCTCGAAGGTTTGGAGGCCATCGCCCAGAACTTGGGGAAACTCATGGCGAATGCACGTTTCTCGGAAAGCCCGCACCCTCTCCGGAACTACAGGAGGAAGTATCACAAGGTACAACTACTCCACCAACAGATCACCTCACGCATCGCTCATAGCACGGTGCCGGAGGAGGATTGGTCCCTCAGAGCAAGGGACCTGGCGGACAAGGTGTTCACTTACCGGAGCACCTTGACCCCCTCCGTACGACTTGTTCCCTGACAACTGGGCGTACGGGCCAACCAAGATGAAGCAGCTGGTGAGGCGGGCCATTATGAAGGAGTTCTGGAAGCGGCGTTCACGCAAGGAGCCTGTTCTACCGGGCCCTACAGCCTCCATCAACCTTGAAGATACTCGAGGGGGGCATGGGCGCCATGCCTCCACACTTCAACGGTCGATGGACGGTCTCTCCCCAACGACAACAGGTTTTCTGTCCTTCGCCATGAAGCACCAGCCCCACGTGACGAAGACCTGTGGCGAGAATTTCGCCAACTCCGAGAGCAGATGAACAACATCCAAAGGCGGCTACCTGATTCAGTGGCACCAAGTACATCATCAACACAAGGTGCATGCGGAGCGAGGCGTCAAGTTCCGAGTTATCGCCCTCAACATGAGCGCCACACGTTGGCACCTCGGCGACCACCGTCACCAACCAGATACTTTCAGCAACGGAGGCATCTCAGCATGCCCTCACGTTGGAACTGATGGTCAAGATACCAAGAGGAAGAAAGGAACACACGACCCACTCAGCAATGGCGACCACGGGACCCTCCACGACCAATGCTTCCACCACGGCCATCTTCTCCTCCCAGGCGGGGAGATCGTCCACAACTATAGGCAACGATGGACAGGACTTCCTCATCTGCGCAACGACCTGCACCACCACTTCTCCCCACACCACCAGTGCCACTAAGGGCTGACAGTGTTCTGACGGATAACCAACTCAAGCGCGAGAGGCGCCGGAGAAACCACAAAGTTCTATATAAAGAACTCGAGGACTTAGTCCTTCGACACACCCAGGTACGTCTACGACCCGATGGCGCGGTTGTTCAAGAAAATGACAGAATCAGGTTCCGCATCTCCCCCGACTTAGAGCGGCACGAGCGGTATAACTACCTGCTTAGTCGTTTGGCGCCGAAACCGCGCAAGTCCTCCACAAGCAGCACAGAGCAAAGGATCAAGGGGGGGCCTTCTTCATCCCTTCCCCCAAAAAATGGCGAACAGGTGAAGGCGGACACGACACCACCCCCATTGGAGGACCCGAAGGCACCACCCCCGTCGGCCACGCCGATGGATGGCATTGAAGTAACCAAGCCTACAACCTCCACCAGCAACGAAGCGGCTCCTGAGGCTACATCCAAGGTCGCTCTCCAACCAGACGCAACTCTTCCCATGAATCCGCCTCTTGTTCCCTCTGATAGGTTGGACCAAGATGGGGAGGTTAATAAGCTTCAACACGAGGCAGGCAAAGCAAAAGAACCAGTTGAGAAGAACCTTGCTTTATGTGGCACGCTAGGAGTGCAACCCAGTCAAGAGTCAAGTAATGGATGGCGACCTCCTCGCATCAGCCAGGAGTTTGGCTATCCTTCAGATGAAGAGATCGTGCCAAACCCTAAGGCGGACTTCCGGAAGACTTTCTTACCCCGCCTTGGCCATGTGTGTGCATGGTTCAAAGGAGCAGAGGGGGGCCCAAGACAAGCTCTTCATCATCACAAGAAGGTGCAAGATCCAAGGCCCCATGTCTTCTTGTAACTGCAGGCAAATGATCGCTAGCGGATGGGAGTACTTCGCGACATCGAGACATATCGCCACGCCGCTACAGCGACATCAAGGCTCGTCTTCTTGAAGACCCTAACGAACTACACCAGGTTGCAAGTTGGCCTGGAGCGAACACACGACTGAGGTCCATTGCACGTCAGAGCGTAACAGATGGGCCTGTTGGAGATGGAGAGCACCAAGACGACCTCGACGACGAAGAGAGCTTCTCCGACTCATCTTCTTCACCTTCATTGGAGAGGCACCCGAACTCCCCTCCTTACCATGAGCTTATCCCGTCTGACTTATCAGACTCTGAAGATGGCATTGGAGATCTCCACACTGCGCCAGTTCGCATGGTGAACAGTGGCGGTGCCCCCGAAGATCCCGGTGCCGTCGTCCAGGAGCCAGGTGCCGCAAATGCAGTAGCGGCACGTCAAGCTTCCTTAGAAGAACAGGTCAGGGACCAGCTTCAGACAATCAACCAGTTGTCTTCAAAGCTTGACCAGTTCATCGAGCTCATAATGAACAACCAAGGCGCTCCATCACGAGGTGCGCCACAACGGGGGGTGGATCCACAAGAAAAAGAGCTACTTGGTGACACTCATGTAGTGCCGCCACTTAATGATGTGTGTCAACACCAAGACCCTAGCACACATGTTCGGCCATTGGTTAGCCTCGCCGGTTCTGCCAACGTGGCGCCAAATGCGAGCATGTTGAAGGACTGCCACGACATCGTTGAAGATATGGTGGCCAAAAAGTTCAAGCAAATGATGATAGATCAAGCCCCTCGCACCTTAGAGAGTGAGCTGGAGAAGCCTTATGAGGCGTGGCACGACATGGTGGCATACCCCTCAGGGTGGTACCCACCGAAGTTCCGCCAATTCGATGGAACCGATGACGTGAGGGAGCACTTGGCGTACTTCGAGGCGGCATGCGGCGACATGGCAAATAGCCCGTCACTCCTCTTGCGTCACTTTTCAGGGTCGTTAACAGGACCTGCATTCCATTGGTACAGTCGTTTACCGGTTGGATCCAATGGAAGTTGGCCGGGCATGAAGGAAGTCTTAAAGAAGCACTTCGTCGCCATGAAGAAGGACTTCTCCATCGTCGAGCTGGCGCAAGTTCGACAATGACAAAACGAGTCCATCGACGACTACATCATCTGATTCCGCAATAGCTATGTGCGTCTTGCCAGAGAGATGCACCTTGAAGATGCCATTGAGATGTGCGTCCATGGGATGCAACAGCATTGGTCACTTGAGGTCTCTTGGCGCGAGCCTAGAACCTTCAGTGCCCTAAGCACGGCGGTGGCAGCCACAAAGCTCGAGTTTGAGAAATCACCGCAGATAATGGAGCTCTATAATAATGCCAGCACATTCGACTCCGCTAAGCACTTTGCCTCGACATCCAAGCTAATCAACAATGGTGGCAAGATGAAGACACTAGCTGAAACCAACACCACTAGAATCTTCTCGTCTGCACCACAAGATCATGTGCCCGTCTTAGGTGCAAGAGGTGAACAGGTAGGAGGAAAGCAACGCCCATCGATGCAGGAACTCCTCAAGAAGCAGTACATCTTCCGACGTGAACTTGTCAAGGACATGTTCAACCTGCTAATGGAGCATCAAGTGTTGAACCTACCCGAACCACGAAGGCCTGATCAGGTGAGAATGACTAATAATGCTTTGTTTTGCCCATATCACAGGTGTGAAGGACATGTCATTGAGGACTGCGTCGCATTCAAAGAATGGCTCCAAAGAGCTGTTAACGAGAAGAGGATCAATCTTAACCCCGAAGCCATCAACCCAGTCTACCATGCGGTAAACATGGTGAGCGTGAAGTCAGCCCCTCCATCGAGTCAAGACTTGGGGCTCGAAGAAACATGGGTGGCACTCGCCCAAGTCAAGGACCAGCTATCCAACCTCGACGCTGTCGTTGGGACCTCAGAGGGCAACTCCTACAACACCATCATGCCGTTCGGGTTGAAGAATGCTGGTGTGATGTACGAGCACGCCATGACATGTGTTCTCACCGCTAAGGCGAAGAAGAGAAGAGCATGATTGTCTCTTCATCGAGTCCTTAAGGGCGTACCGCATTACAGTCGGTACCCCAACACTTGCTATGTGTTTCTCTCATCTACAGGAGTGGAGCGGTCCTAGCTTTAGTGGTCCACAACTCACCCAAGATGAACAGGTACAACTCGTTTCCAGGAGCTTGACGCCCTTGAAGAGGAACGACTTCATGCCCTGCAAAACCTGGAGCTCTACCGCCAGAACACGGTGAGAGCCTACGACAAGCTCCTCAAGCAGCGCATATTCCGGAAGGGTGAGTTGGTCCTCGTGCTCCGTCGACCCATCGTCATCACGCACAAGACGAAGGGGAAGTTCCAGCCAAAGTGGGAAGGACCATATGTCGTCGATTAAGTCTACGATGGGGTGCATACCAGCTGGTTCCCCAGGGAGCCCGGCCTGTGCCCCCAATCAACGGAAGGTTCCTTAAAAATATATTTTTCTTAAAATGTTGCCTCTTTTGTTGCCTTTTTTCCTTGGGGAGAACCTTTTCAGTGGCCTATCGGATCCATGATGTACTCTTCGTTGCATGTTGTGGATATTTTCTTGGTCTCCCCAATTTTAACGGACTCAGTCCAACAAAAAAACTGGCTTTCCCCTACCACATCATACTGTTGATTGAAGTTTCGGCTACCCTAGGACTTGTCGGAGGGTGGCACAATGTGTCAACTTGCAGGCAGAGTGGCTCCTACACCCACAATGCACAACACGTATCAGGCGTATGCTTTCGGAGGCAGCGAAGACGACTACTTGGGCACTTGTGAGCACCGAGACCCCATGCACTACATGTTTCCTGTCATGCTTCATGTTCGCAGAGACTCGCGCCCGAGGGAGACTATAGGAAAAGATTCATGGTGGCTACCTGGCCCAATGCAAGTCGGTTCGGTACGAAGCCACATGACAACCCTGGGATACGCCACCAAAAGGCTCCAAATAAAATGCCTGAGGGTTTTCTTAGTCCACAGAGGTGAACAGGTGCCTTCCAAGTTCTCAAGGTGGGTCTTCAAGAAGTCATGGAAAAAGAGTCCTCAAGAAGTGCAAGCAGAATCCATAAACGTTCAAGCAAGTTCATGAAGTCCGCGGCCAATCAATCAATCCGCACAAAAAAACACAATCCTAAATCTCCAAGAAGCAATCAAAAAAATCTCAAGAGTCCAAGAAGCAGTCAACTTGTCCCAAGCAGTACCAGACTCACTGGAAAGGAGGCGGAATGTACATGTTCACCACCCCTCAATAAGGCATGAAGAAAAATCGCCAAGTTTTTCTCCCAAAACCATCCACCCTGAACCTACCATACCCAAGTGTCCGGGTTCATGAGGCATGTACAGGGGGCATGGCGAGTCATGGGGCCCCTCCGCATGATGATGGGCTAGAATATGAATTTCTGTTTCCTCTCGGAAGCATCCCGAAACACGGCGTCTTCATAGACGTACACTAAGGCTTAAGCAGTTGTTGATTTGTAATCGTCATGGTACTTCGACGATTCCCGATGACAAGTCCTTTGGTAGCCTTCTCGGATGTCACACCCATAGCTGGTGTATAACGGGAAAGCCAACATTTTAAAACCCAGCCAAACCTTCCTTTTCGTTTTCTTCCTCCTTGTTCGCTTTGTTTTGTTGGGTATTTCTAGTCGTTGTACTTCCCCAACATCTTTTGCAGGCAATGAATATGTACTTCTCGGCGTTGCCAATGACAACCTAACGTCGAGTACTCTACACCAACCAACATCGCAGGCGTCCGGGGCAACCAACCCGTATGCCATGAACGTCGACGATATCCCGACGTCAAACCTCTACACCGACCTACACCGTGTTCGCGTGGTGGCAGAAATACCCATGCGTCCATGGCGGCGCCAACGGCATCCCGGCGACCAATCACCTACACCAACATCAACGGTGAGCGCCGGAAGGCGACACTTGCATGCTCCTAAGGGTGGTGCCGATGTCACTCCGGTACCCCGTCTCCAACAACAATGAAGCTTGGGGGCAATATCACCCCCTTGATCATCCGTAAGGCCGATGGTGTCCCGGCATACCATCAGAATTGCCTCACCATGCCATGGCAACCCACTATCCAAGGTGTAAGTGAGTGGTCGATGGTCTACTGACGCCTCACCTACATCATCACTGGAAGATCACAGGAGCAGTGTAACGCGCCAGTGCGGCTAGCATGAATATGTGAAACCCTTCGATCTAGTCGGCTGACACCGCAACAGCTAGGCGGTCGCGACTAGGTCGATAAAACTTCTCCAAAATGTGGCATGGTATTGCACTGCAGAATGGAGGTAAGCTGAGATCGCTTCGTTGATCGGCGCCATAGAAGCTACATGGCCCAACAAGCTGTCTCAAAAAGCGGAAGGATCTACCCGCGTTATCTTTAAATTAAAAAAATAAGGCTGCAAGTAAATTGCGCCCATCGGTCGAACATTTTCACCAAGTCAAGTTTGATCGCTCCGCGCTCGAACTCAACTTGGCGAGGGGGCATTTGTTCGACGAGATTTTGTCGCATGAAGTATCTATGAGCGCGGAAAGTTTTTTTTATAATGTTTTTCCTAACTTTTCTCTTAGAATCACAGGAGGAACAAATACGATAGTGTTTTGTATGTGCACGTGAATGGGAAAGCTTCTCCATGCCTATGTGTATCTAGCTAAAGCTCACAAGATGGCCATTACTGATTCACTAACTTTTTTTTCTAGTGTGGACTAAAGATTCAGAAACGGATGCATGCATACATTGCATGTTAACTAGCAGGCTTAATCATGGATATATAATTAAATATTCCGGCAAGCTCTAACCGCAGGATATTTAAGTGTATTAGAGGATCGGTTGCTAATCTATTGGAGAGACCGCCTGCACGCACACGTCGCTTGGGTACATTGATCAGCCGTGTATGAAGTGTGTGCCCGTGAGATAATTGGAGTACAGAGTACCAGTTGTATTCTGCACCAAGTTGGTCACATGTATATGCAGCGGCACGAGCCCAACTCATACATGCATGTGCCAATCAACCTAGTACCTGTGCGTATTGATGCGGCCAGCCCTGTGACAGGACTAAAAAAATCAGTTTACGTGTACCTTGTCGTCAACTTTCAGCAGATAAAGAGGCACGCCCAGGATAATCATCCGGGGAACTGCTCCCAGTATAATCGCTAGCGACGCGATCCCTCAACAGAAAACTGGCGGCGCATCTGCAGGGCACGAGCGGCTCTTTCGTACCTTAGCCTCTGGCTATAAAAGCCATCAACTCCTTTGGTACAGGGGGAGGGAGAGACGCAGAGACGCCACAAGGCCGCCGCCCTTCACAACGCACGCACCCATCCATCAGGAGATCCATCCATTCATCACGCACATCTATTCGTCGCCGGTGCTACATCCATCTGTCGCCGGCGCACTCACCAGCCACCAAGCACGCATCCATCCAACTCACCAGCCAGCCATCACGCCCATCCATCCAACACACGGCAAACCCCTCACAAAACACAAGAGGCAAAACACATCTTGCAGGAACCGCAGCCGCAACGGAGACCGGCGGCCATCCGTGCAAAGGGCGGCAAGGACTTCGGCGATATGAACACCAAGCTCACGTTCCCGAAGGGTGAGATTTTGATCTAATACATTTATTTCCTTCTGTCTCCTCTCTAGCATGCATGCGCTATGCGGAGAATATGTGCCGGGCACCGGAGATGACCCTTGTGTGATTCCATCGCCGCCGCCGGAGATGACGGCTCCGAAACAGCAAACTGCACCGACACCGCCGGAGATCGTCTACGCCAAGCCTTTTATTTTCAGGTGTCATGTTCTTAGCTGGAGATGACTCAGGAGCTGCCGGAGCTCGCCAACTACGCGGCTCAACCGATAGCCCCGGCACTCTACCATGGCGGCCTTCATGGCGCTCGGCGAATAGCCCACGGTGTACAGGTCGCGACGCACAGATTGCGACGAACATGGCCACTGTGAACAGGTTCACAGCAAAGGATACACAGGCGTACAGGTTTGCATCACGTTCTTGGAGGAGACGGCATGGCGGAACCGGAGCTCGCTGACGACGCAGCCCGAGTCTCGCTTTTCCCTTCATGACGCACAGATTGCGACGAACAAGGCCACGGTGGACAGGTTTTGTGTCACACTCTTGGAGGGGACGGTGCAGCGGAACCGGAGCTCGCCGACAACGCAGCCCCCGCCTTTCCCATCACGACGTACAGATCCTTGGTGGAACCAATATCCGCAACGACGGGTCTAAGACCGGTTCTTCCTTTAGGAGGCCCACGTCCCCGATGAACAGGTCAATGGCGTACAGATCCATCACTGAACCGAAGATTGCAACGACGCTGTCCAAGACCGGTCCCTCCTTCGAGAGGCGCACCCAGCATGGCGGACAGGTCCTTAGTGTACAGGTCCATGGCATCGCCGGCGCACAGGTCACTCTTTCGCGTAGCACCAGCCCAAGGCGATGCGGCCTTTGCAACACCACTTTCCACGGCCCTGTGAGGCGGCGCCTTTGCCTTGGCAGACCGCCAAATACTTGGCGTCTAGCCAAGATGAGGCGCCAACCACCCCGGCCACGCCAATGTGAGCGCGTGTCAGTTTATTTTTACACTGACGCCGGTCTCCCCAAACCGTTACTCCCGTAAGGCGTAGCCCCTTGAACACCCCGATGAAGCAACAGGTCATCAAGAAGTCTGAGCTGACCGCGACCCATGCTACCCCAACACCAACTACTCCAACGCCGCCAAGACCGACGAGGCACGACGGCGAGGGCGGGCGCGGCCACCGCTAAGGCCACGCCACTTGCGGCACGTGTACCGACGACGACACGGGCTCTGCCGCTACCCACACACACATCACCATCATCATGCATGGAGGACGAGAAGCGAAGACGACGAAGACGACCACACAGCTTAATCGGAGGTATCCTCTGCTTATTCGCTGTTGTTGCCTTGTCATTGCTTGCGTGTCATGCATTGCATATCATGTCATCATGTGCATTTCATTTGCATACATGTTCGTCTAATGCATCCGAGCATTTTTCCCGTTGTCCATTTTGCATTCCGGCGCTCCGTTCTCCTCCGGTGGTCCTTTCTACCTTTCTTTCGTGTGTGGGGATTAAACATTTCCGGATTGGACTGAGACTTGCCAAGCAGCCTTGGTTTACTACTGGTAGACCGCCTGTCAAGTTTCGTATCATTTGGACTTCGTTTGATACTCCAACGGTTAACCGAGGGACCGAAAAGGCCTCGTGCGTGTTGCAGCCCAACACCCCTTCAATTTGGACCAAAATCCACCAAAACCCTCTCCATCATCTAGAGCGTTCGATCACGATCGCGTGGCCGAAAACCGCACCTCATTTGGACTCTCCTAGCTCCATCTACCTATAAATATGTGTCTCCCTCCGAAATTCTCGCGCAGATCAAACCCTAGCTTCGTCCTCCGCGCGCCGCCGGACATTTCGTCCCGCGCCGGACATGTCCGCCGCCCCGCAGCCACCTCACTCCGGCCAATGAGGATCCGCCACGTCAGCTCCGCCGCCCCTCTCCTCCACTTGCGCGCCGCCACCTGGACCCTGGCCACCGCGCCGCCGTCAGGCCCGCCAGGCCCACGGCTGGCCCGCCCGAGCCGCGCCGGGCCCGAGCACGCCTCGCCTCCAGCCGATCCGAGCGCGCCGTCCGCGCCCACCGGCCACCGCCTCCGTCGCCGGCGCGCCACCGCGTCCCCGCTGCCCACACCTTCACCGCCCTCGCAGATCACCGGCGCAGACGCCCGCCGCCGCCCGGATCTGCACCGTCGCGCGGCCACAGATCCGTTCCAGCCCCGCCGCCTCGCTCTCTGTTCCGTGCCGCCACCGGCCATCACCGGAGTTCGTGCCGGCCACCACGCCCTTCGTCGCCGGCAATTGCTCCGGCCGGCAAGCGCGCCCGCCGCCCCTGCCATGGCCGCCCCGCTCGCCGCCGGCGCCGGATCCAGCGAGATCCGGTCGAGGGCGCCCCGAATCCGTCCTTCCCCGACCTCTCCGTCGACCTCTGCCCTCGTCTCCATCGTCTCCGGCGACTTTCCGGCGAGATCCACGCCGCCGTTGACTTTTGCTCCGAGGTGATGAAATTCGTCTAAGTCCCTGAAATTTCCATGTTTCATATGCTCTTGTTCATCATGTCGTAACTTTGCATCCGTAGCTCCGATTCATGCGTGTAGCATATAAAAATGTTCGTCTCAGCGAGCACATCATTTCATCTCATTGCATCATTTTCATTTGAGTTCATCTTGATGCCCGAAATGCTGTTGGAAGTATGCTAGTTGAGATAATTGTCAGATCTGCTGCTCCATTTAGATATTTGTCATTTTTGCCATGATTATTGTGTGCATGTTATGCCCATGAGCTCTACATATGTTTTGTTATAGGTTTTGCCATCTTTCTAGTGGTGCCACCCATGTATTTTTGTGATGTGTGTGGTGACTAGCACAAGCTTGCAAAGTGGTGCACTTGTTAGTGCTGATTTCAGGGACTTAGCATTTCCACTAAGTCCTTGGTCTGTTTATCTCATTATGCCATATGTTCATGTTGTTTCCTAGTGATCCGTGCCTCTTTTGAGGATGATCAGTAAGGATGATTTGTTAATCTTGTAGTGCTCTATCCATCCATGTCTTTGTTTGCAATTATGGAGCACCCTAGCTTGAGTCAATCGAGATCTACTTTTGCTATTTCATGAATCTGGGCAGATTGTCTACTTGTTAGCGATTTTGCCGATGATGTTGTAGTTGATCCGTGCATGCTATGTTATTGTTCTTGCCATGTGTACGTTGCATAATGTGTGTTCTTGATGGGTGTATGCTTAGATTATCATGCCATGCTCTGTAGTGAGTGCATCGAGCTCATAAACATGCCTACTTGATATCTGTTTTGCATGCTCCAGTTTTTCACTAAGTCTGAGAGTCTGATTATGTTTTTGCCATGTTCACATGCTTGCAATTGTATTTTCTGATCCCTTTTGGCTCAAGGTCACTAAGGGACTTTTGTTAATCTCTTTGAGTAGCTCCATGCCATGCTTTGCTTTGCCATGTTCAGGTCATGTAGCATATAGTTTTGTTGCTCCAAAGTGTGCTACCTGATCTGAAATTACAGGCTTGTGTTAATTTCATTAAGTCTGAAATCTGTTTACCGTTTGCTCTTTTGCCATGCTTGTTTGAACCTGTTAATGGATGAATTGGCCATAGCTCAGTGTTCCTCTTTTGTTAAGAATCGTGAATGGATCCCTGCCATGTATTTTGATGCCATGTTTGGGTGCTGTAGCATGTTCATCTCGTTGCATTTAGTTGACTACTTGCTGTAAATCGCAGACCGGTGCCATATTTGAATTGCTTGCCATTTCCAAACCGCAACTCCGATTCCGGCGTTCTTTATATCATTTTCAAGCGATTTCATCTCATCTTTGCAGTGGCACACTTGGATTTCCATGTTGAGGCCAGGTTCAATTATTCCTTGCCAAATAATGCATATGCATCGCATACCGCATCCCGCATATCATATCATGCTCATGTGTGGTTTGTTTACTATGTTGTGTGCTTCCTTTCCTGTGTTTGCTTCTGCGGGTTGGTTCCGGTAACGTCGCGTTTGTGAGGACCCGTTCGTCTATGTCTGTTTGTCTTATTCATGGGCTTGTTCTTCTTCCTTGCGGGATTTCAGGCAAGATGATCATACCCTCGAAATCACTTCTAACTTTGCTTGCTAGTTGCTCGCTCTTTTGCTATGCCTATGCTGCGATACCTACCACTTGCTTATCATGCCTCCCATATCGGTGAACCAAGCCTCTAACCCACCTTGTCCTAGCAAACAGTTGTTTGGCTATGTTACCGCTTTGCTCAGCCCCTCTTATAGCGTTGTTAGTTGCAGGTGAAGATTGAAGTTTGTTCCTTGTTGGAACATGGAGATGTTGTTCCTTGTTGGAACATGTTTACTTGTTGGGATATCACAATATCTCTTATTTAATTAATGCATCTATATACTTGGTAAAGGGTGGAAGGCTCGGCCTTATGCCTAGTGTTTTGTTCCACTCTTGCCGCCCTAGTTTCCGTCATATCGGTGTTATGTTCCCGGATTTTGCGTTCCTTACGCGGTTGGGTGATAATGGGAACCCCTTGACAGTTCGCCTTGAATAAAACTCCTCCAGCATGGCCCAACATTGGTTTTACCATTCGCCACCTACCATTTTTCTTTCCCTTGGGTAGGCCTGCCCGAGGGTCATCTTTATTAAACCCCCGGGCCAGTGCTCCTCTGAGTGTTGGTCCAAACTGAGCGATGTCCGGAGCTACCAGGGGCAACTCTGGGCTGGCCCACCCGACGTCTGGCTCATCCGGTGTGCCCTGAGAACGAGATATGTGTAGCTCCTATCGGGATTTGTCGGCACATCTGGGTGGCTTTGCTGGTCTTGTTTTACCATTGTTGAAATGTCTTGTAACCGAGATTCCGAGTCTGATCGGGTCTTCCCGCTAGAAGGAATATCCTTCATTGACCGTGAGAGCTTGTCATGGGCTAAGTTGGGACACCCCTGCAGGGATTGAACTTTCGAAAGCCGTGCCCGCGGTTATGGGCAGATGGGAATTTGTTAACGTCCGGTTGTAGAAAACCTGAAGTTGACCTTAATTAAAATGCATCAACCGCGTGTGTAACCGTGATGGTCTCTTTCCGGCGAAGTCCGGGAAGTGAACACGGTGTTGGAGTTATGCTTGACGTAGGTTGTTCTAGGATCACTTCTTGATCATAGATGTTCGACCGTGCTTTTGCCTTCGCTTCTCGCTCACATTTGCGAATGTTAGCCACCATACATGCTAGTCGCTTGCTACAGCTCCACCTCATACCTTTTACCTTACCCATAAGCTTAAATAGTCTTGATCGCGAGGGTGCGAGATTGCTGAGTCCCCGTGGCTCGCAGATACTTCCAAAACCAGCTTGCAGGTGCCGGTGATGCCATTCCAGGTGACGCAACCAAGCTCAGGAGGAGCTCGATGAAGATCTTGTCCTTTATGTTGTTTCGTTCTAGTTGATCAGTAGTGGAGCCCAGTTGGGGTCGATCGGGGACCTTGTCGCATTTGGGGTTCTTCTTTTATTTTGGTTCCGTAGTCGGACCTTGAGTGTTTTTGGATGATGTAATGTTTTATTCATGTAATTGTGTGAAGTGGCGATTATAGGCCAACTATGTATCTTTTCCCTTATTGTATTACATGGGTTGTTTGCGAAGATTACCTCCCTTGTGACATTGCTTTCAATGCGGTTATGCCTCTAAGTCGTGCTTCGACATGTGGGAGATATAGCCGCATCGAGGGCGTTACAAGTTGGTATCAGAGCCTTCCCGACCTTAGGAGCCCCATTGCTTGATCGTTATTAGCGGCCGAGTTGTGTCTAGAAAAATGTTTTGAGTCATTTAGGAATTATATATCGGAGAGTTTAGGAATTCTTCTTACTCCCCAGTCCCTTCATCGCTCTGGTAAGGCATCCTGACGTAGAGTTTTGACTATTCTCTTCTCAAACTTCACTAAATTTTTTTTAGGACCACGCGGGTATCTTAGAATCGTTCCAATGGTTTTGTGACGAGAACATTGTCTTGGTGCCTCCTGTCAGGGGTTTTGTGGAAGTGTCCCGGGGAGTTGAGCTCCGAGGTGTTGTCGTCACAATTTTATCGTTGCAGTTCTGGAATATCTGAGTTTAGTACGTCGACATCGAAAATCTCTTTTATGCAGTTCGTTGGTGAGATAACCTCGACGCCACTCAGTACTGGGGCAGGAGTTCAGGAGTATTGCCGTAACTCGTATAACGGATGCTTTTCGAAGGTTGAGGTAGTTGATTTCCAAAGGTTTCTTGGTTATGTGTTGAAGGATGGATATAGCTGGATGTAGGATTTGTTAGTTTGGGTGAGATATTATGCTTCCCCTGTATCCCCAACACCTGATTGCATAACCGGAAAGTTTCGGGAGTTTATAAGTGGGAATTCAAGTAGCTCTTAGGATATCTTTCAGACGGATGTATGATATGAAATTGGGGTTCGACGTCTAGTGGTCCGCCTATTCACGGTCGGTTTTACAGTGGTCTCGTTGTGTCTTAAAGAGTCCTTGGCTATGCCGACTCGAGGACGCTTCGTATGTCATGTGCACTGCCTTGTACATGATGGTGCTGTACGATCGAGCCCGTGTAGGCCCCACCACGAAAACTTCAGACGAAATCTCTATCATATGTTTGTTCCGGCTTATTTTGCAAGCTAATCCTTTGTTTTGTTTGAGTTGTGGTATTCGAGTTGCTTCAATGTCAAGTGTTGATTCCATACCTTCCCCAAATGGTGTTCTCTTACTCCGATTTGAGTACTAATCGTGCTTGATCATCGAGATTGTGTTGTCAATCCTTTTCAACCGGCGTGTTTCTCTTCAAGTGGATCCGATCTTTTCAACATCAGCAAGATCAATTATCATCCCTTCTCAACGGTGTTTATTTCATCCGTCCCCAAGTTGCCTTTGTTTTCCCACCCTCCCACCCTTGTTTCTTCAAGGACTGAGATTTCTTAATCAAGTATCCATTTTATTCATGTCAAGTCTCTTCTTTCTTTCCTTTCAATGTTCTTACCCGGTGTTTCTCATGAAGATCCTAACGGAGCCTCAAGTTCATCAGTCATTCTCTTTCTTCTCCGGTGGATCCAATTCAAGCTTTGTTGATCATATCCTTTTCTCGTTTTAAATGTTTTCTTATGCCGGTGCACCTAATTATCATTCCACCCCTCACTACTCAATTATTCCGGAGTGCTGAAGATATCTCGAAGATTCATGTTACCACTCTGCTTTTCGTTCAAACTCTTTTGAGGATGTTATATCATTTAAGCCTTTTAATTCAACCGGTGCAATCTCTCTTTTCAAGTAATCGCTCAACAGTGTTCCTTTCGAGTGGGCCCTAACCCACTGGTCTTTTTCCCGGATCTTACCTGACTCCTCTTATTTTCCCGGAGCTATCCTAAATTCATTTCAAATTTGACTTAAGAATGATTCATCATCGGTCTGATGTTTTCTCCAAGATCTTTCAATTTTTTTCATCATTGGCTCTACCTTTTCTATTCTTCATTCCGGAGTGTCTAAACAATTATTGGTGGTGTTTCCCGTCGTATTTCTCAGATTTTGAAGACAGAAGAAGATTTTCCCTCCAAATCATATCTGTTCTCTTAAGATCCGTGGTTCTAGCTTGTTGCCATTCTCTCGGTTGTTTTTGATTGTGAGAATTCTTCTCACCCTTCCGGAGTAATTTAGGAGTCTTTTCAGTCTGATTCTCTGGAGGCCATCATCTCATTATTATCATTTCAGCTGGCAGTTCACATTCTCCAAATCTTACCGGTGCATCGTTCGAATATCCTCTAATTAGTTCATGATCTCTTCGTTCCCATGGATCTAAACCCTCTCATGTATCTTCGTTCATTTGCTAATTTTTCCCGGTGTTTCTTTATCTTTACTTCGTTCATTTTCAATCCTACCGGTGTTTCATTGAAGACCTTATCAAGTTATCGATATCTCTCCTAATCCTTTCTACGAGAATAAGTAATATGCCAAATCCGTTGCTTGTCATCAATTAGATTGGTGAAGGTTAAGCATAATGTAATTCTTATTCTTGTTTCATCCATATGTTAATCTTTTCTTCCGGAGTTTGTTCACGATGATTAAATTCTTGTTTCCAATTGTTCATCTTCTCTTTTTCCCGGAGTTCCAAACTTTTTCAACTATTTCATCGCGAAGATCCATCTAAACCATTACAAGGTTTCACCTTGTGTTTGCAACTTCTCTCTCTTTTTGTTTGATCTTTCCTTTTGTTACCGGAGTTTCTTCATGTAGGCGCTACATGTTGGTTCATCAAGGATTTAATTTCCTTCTCGAAGTGTTCATCAAGATTCTTTTCAGAGGAGCTCAAGCATTCTTCTTCTTGCAATCCGGAGTGCAATTCTTTCTTCCGTATCATTGGAGGTGGTATTATGTCATTCTTGATAATTTGAATTCATGTTTCATGATTCACATGTTGTCATGAATGAGATATTTTAAATCCATCAATCTCGTCATTGGAATTATCTTGGGCTATATTTCATCAAAAGCCTTCCCTAAGGATTGTTACTATCTATGGTGCTCATAAGCGACCCAAGTTCTTCTTTTATTCCCCCGGTGAAATAGTTTGCTCGTCTCCTTTTTGGTATCAATCCAATTCTTTTCCCGTAAGTGGCTGGTTGTCACCTCATAATTTGAGATGTATTCCATAAGACCATATCAAGCGTATTCTTTTTGTTGTTGGTTTTCCAACAACTCCGTTCTAGCTTTTGTTGTAAGCGTGCTACCTCGAGATCTTGTTTTCCTTCGTTCATCCAATTCCATTCTTACTTTTGTTCCGGAGGCATTGTGATGTTGTTTTTCTTCAACCATCATCTCATTTCATCTAAGATCATGTTCTTTTCTTGGCTTATCCATTTAACCGGAGTGTTGTGTCCCTTCTGCTCAAGTTCTCTCATTTCATCAAGTCTTGCATCTCTTTTCAACCGGAGTGCTGTACGAATTTGTTCTTCCTTGTTCCGTTTTTCTAACGGAGTGTTTTCAAATTTGTTCATCTCCGTTGTTTTCTTCTTTTCAATTTGTTCAACCTCTCAAGGTTCTTTGGTTTCACTCTTTTGTCAAGAAGCAACTTAGTCTTACCTCTTCTCTTTCTCTTCCGTTTTCCCTCCGGTGCCATTCTAGATCTCGGGACGAGATCCTCTCGTAGTGGTGGAGTGTTGTAACGCCCTGAGACCGATGTGCCAGGTGTCCTCTGCTTATTCGCTATTGTTGCCTTGTCATTGCTTGCGTGTCATGCATTGCATATCATGTCATCATGTGCATTTCATTTGCATACATGTTCGTCTCATGCATCCGAGCATTTTTCCCGTTATCCGTTTTGCATTCCGGCGCTCCGTTCTCCTCCGGTGGTCCTTTCTACCTTTCTTTCGTGTGTGGGGATTAAACATTTCCAGATTGGACCGAGACTTGCCAAGTGGCCTTGGTTTACTACCGGTAGACCGCCTGTCAAGGTTCGTACCATTTGGACTTCGTTTGATACTCCAACGGTTAACCGAGGGACCGAAAAGGCCTCGTGCGTGTTGCAGCCCAACACCCCTTCAATTTGGCCCAAAATCCACCAAAACCCTCTCCATCATCTAGAGCGTTCGATCACGATCGCGTGGCCGAAAACCGCACCTCATTTGGACTCTCCTAGCTCCATCTACCTATAAATATGTGTCTCCCTCCGAAATTCTCGCGCAGATCAAACCCTAGCTTCGTCCTCCGCGCATCGCCGGACATTTCGTCCCGCGCCGGACATGTCCGCCGCCCCGCAGCCACCTCACTCCGGCCAATGAGGAGCCGCACGTCAGCTCCACCGCCCCTCTCCTCCACTCGCGTGCCGCCACCTGGACCCTAGCCACCGCGCCGCCGTCAGGCCTGCCAGGCCTGCCAGGCCCACGACCGGCCCGACCGAGCCGCGCCGTGCCCGAGCGCGCCTCGCCTCCAGCCGATCCGAGCGCGCCGTCGGCGCCCACCGGCCGCCGCCTCTGTCGCCGGCGCGCTACCGCGTCCCCGCCGCCTGCACCTTCACCGCCCTCGCCGGTCACAAGGCGCAGACGCCCGCCGCCGCCCGGATCTGCACCGCCGCGCCGCCATAGATCCGTTCCAGCCCCGCCGCCTCGCTCTCTGTTCCGCGCCGCCACCGGCCATCACCGGAGTTCCCGCCGGCCACCGCGCCCTTTGTCACCGGCAACTACTCCGGCCGGCAAGCGCGCCCGCCGCCCCTGCCATGGCCGCCCCGCTCGCCGCTGACGCCGGATCCGGCGAGATCCGGTCGAGGGCGCCCCGGATCCGTCCTTCCTTGACCTCTCCCTCAACCTCTGCCATCGTCTCCATCGTCTCCGGCGACTTTCCGGCGAGATCCACGCCACCATTGACTTTTGCTCCGAGGTGATGAAATTTGTCTAAGTCCCCGAAATTTCCATGTTTCATATGCTCTTGTTCATCATGTCGTAACTTTGCATCCGTAGCTCCGATTCATGCGTGTAGCATATAAAAATGTTCGTCTCAGAGAGAACATCATTTCATCTCATTGCATCATTTTCATTTGAGTTCATCTTGATGCCCGAAATGCTGTTGGAAGTATGCTAGTTGAGATAATTGTCAGATCTGCTGCTCCATTTAGATATTTGTCATTTTTGCCATGATTATTGTGTGCATGTTATGCCCATGAGCTCTACATATGTTTTGTTATAGGTTTTGCCATCTTTCTAGTGGTGCCACCCATGTATTTTTGTGATGTGTGTGGTGACTAGCACAAGCTTGCAAAGTGGTGCACTTGTTAGTGCTGATTTCAGGGACTTAGCATTTCCACTAAGTCCTTGGTCTGTTTATCTCATTATACCATATGTTCATGTTGTTTCCTAGTGATCCGTGCCTATTTTGAGGATGATCAGTAAGGATGATTTTTTAATCTTGTAGTGCTCTATCCATCCATGTCTTTGTTTGCAATTATGGAGCACCCTAGCTTGAGTCAATCGAGATCTACTTTTGCTATTTCGTGAATCTGGGCAGATTGTCTACTTGTTAGCGATTTTGCCGATGATGTTGTAGTTGATCCGTGCATGCTATGTTATTGTTCTTGCCATGTCTAGCTTGCATAATGTGTATTCTTGATGGGTGTATGCTTAGATTATCATGCCATGCTCTGTAGTGAGTGCATCGAGCTCGTAAACATGCCTACTTGATATCTGTTTTGCATGCTCCAGTTTTTCACTAAGTCTGAGAGTCTGATTATGTTTTTGCCATGTTCACATGCTTGCAATTGTATTTTCTAATCCCTTTTGGCTCAAGGTCATTAAGGGACTTTTGTTAAGCTCTTTGAGTAGCTCTATGCCATGCTTTACTTTGCCATGTTTAGGTCATGTAGCATATAGTTTTTTTGCTCCAAAGTGTGCTACCTGATCTGAAATTACAGGCTTGTGTTAATTTCACTAAGTCTGAAATCTGTTTACCGTTTGCTCTTTTTCCATGCTTGTTTGAACCTATTAATGGATGAATTGGCCGTAGCTCAGTGTTCCTCTTTTGTTAAGCATCGTGAATGGATCCCTACCATGTATTTTGATGCCATGTTTGGGTGCTGTAGCATGTTCATCTCGTTGCATTTAGTTGACTACTTGCTGTAAATCGCAGACCGGTGCCATATTTGAATTGATTGCCATTTCCAAACTATATATAGGGGGAGGCGCCAGGAGGTGTAGGAGGAGGTGTAGGAGGAGGGAGGGCTGCGCCAGAGAAGGGTACGGCTGCCCTCTCTCTCCCTCACTATATATAGGGGGAAGGGAGGAGGGGGAGGCGCCCTAGGGTTCCCTAGGGGAGGGGCGGCGGCCACAGGGGAAACCCTAGATGGGTTTGGGCGCCCCCACCCCCTAGGAAACTTGCCCCCCAAGCCGGGAGGGGCGGCTGCCCAAGGGGTGGCGCCCCCACCTCTCCTGGTTACGTGAGATGGGGTGGGAGGGGCGCTCAGCCCCTAAGTGGGCTGATGTGCCCTCTCCCCTTGGCCCATAAGGCCCCCCAACGCATGTCGGAGCCTCCGAAACCCCTTTCGGACACGCTGGTCATCACTTGGTACCCCCGGAACAATTCCGGACTCCAATACCCTTCGTCCAATATACCGATCTTCACCTCCGGACCATTCCGGAGCTCCTCGTCATGTCTGGGATCTCATCCGGGACTCCGAACATCCTTTAGTAACCACATACTATTTCCCATAACAACTCTAGCGTCACCGAACCTTAAGTGTGTAGACCCTACGGGTTCGGGAACCTTCCAGACATGACCGAGACAACTCTCTGGCCAATAACCAACAGCAGGATCTGGATACCCATGTTGGCTCCCACATGTTCCACGATGATCTCATCGGATGAACCATGATGTCGAGGATTCAATCAATCCCGTATACAATTCCCTTTGTCCAGCGGTATTGTACTTGCCCGAGATTCGATCGTCGGTATCCGATACCTTGTTCAATCTCGTTACCGGCAAGTCTCTTTACTAGTTCCATAACACATCATCCCATGATCAACTCCTTGGTCACATTGTGCACATTATGATGATGTCCTACCGAGTGGGCCCAGAGATACCTCTCCGTTACACGGAGTGACAAATCCCAGTCTTGATTCATGCCAACCCAACAGACACTTTCGGAGATACCTGTAGTGAACCTTTATAGCCACCCAGTTACGTTGTGACGTTTGGCACAACCAAAGCACTCCTACGGTATCCGGGAGTTGCACAATCTCATGGTCTAAGGAAATGATACTTGACATTAGAAAAGCTTTAGCATACGAACTACACGATCTTTGTGCTAGGCTTAGGATTGGGTCTTGTCCATCACATCATTCTCCTAATGATGTGATCCCGTTATCAACGACATCCAATGTCCATGGTCAGGAAACCGTAACCATCTATTGATCAACGAGCTAGTCAACTAGAGGCTTACTAGGGACATGGTGTTGTCTATGTATCCACACATGTATCTGAGTTTCCTATCAATACAATTCTAGTATGGATAATAAATAATTATCGTGAACAAGGAAATATAATAATAACCAATTTATTATTGACTCTAGGGCATATTTCCAACACACGGACATGACGAGGAGTCTTGAAATGGTCGAGACATAAAGATTGATATATTGGAAGCCTATATTTGGATATCGGAAGTGTTCCGGGTGAAGTCGGGATTTTACCGGAGTACTGGGGGTTACCGGAAACCCCCGGGGGCTTAATGGGCCTACATGGGCCTTAGTGGAAATAGAGGGCATAAAGGGGAGTGTGGGGCGCGCCCCCTCAAGGCCCAAACCGAATTGGTTTAGGGCAAAGGGGGCCGGCCCCCTCTTTCCTTCTCCTACTCTCCCTTTCCTTCCCCCTCTCCTACTCCTACTAGGAATAGGAGGAGTCCTACTCCTAGTGGGAGTAGGACTCCCCCTTGGCGCCCCTCTCCCTGGCCGTCCGCCTCCTCCTCCCCTTGCTCCTCTATATACAGGGGCAGGGGGGCACCCCATAGACACAACAATTGATCGTTTGATCTTTTAGCCATGTGCGGTGCCCCCCTCCACCATAGTCCACCTCGATAATACTGTAGCGGTGCTTAGGCGAAGCCCTGCGTCGATAGAACATCATCATCGTCACCACGCCGTCGTGCTGATGAAACTCTCCCTCAACACTCGGCTAGATCAGAGTTCGAGGGACGTCATCAGGCTGAACGTGTGCTGAACTCGGAGGTGTCGTACGTTCGGTACTTGATCGGTCGGATCGTGAAGATGTACGACTACATCAACCGCGTTGTGCTAACGCTTCCGCTTTCGATCTACGAGGGTACGTGGACAACACTCTCCCCTCTCGTTGCTATGCATCACCATGATCTTGCATGTGCATAGGAATATTTTTGAAATTACTACGTTCCCCAATAGTGGCATCCGAGCCAGGTTATATGCTTTGATGTAATATGCACGAGTAGAACACAAGTGAGTTGTGGGCGATATAAGTCATACTGCTTACCAACATGTCACACTTTGGTTCGGCGGTATTGTTGGATGAAGCGGCCCGGGCCGACATTACGCGTACGCTTACGCGAGACTGGTTTTACCGCCGTGCTATGCACACAGGTGACTAGCGGGTGTCAGTTTCTCCAACTTTAGTTGAACCGACTGTGGCTACGCCCGGTCCTTGAGAAGGTTAAAACAGAACTAACTTGACGAACTATCGTTGTGGTTTTGATGTGTAGGTAAGAATGGTTCTTGCTTAGCCCGTAGCAGCCACGTAAAACTTGCAACAACAAAGTAGAGGACGTCTAACTCGTTTGTGCAGGGCATGTTGTGATGTGATATGGTCAAGACGTGATGAGATATAAGTTGTTGTATAAGATGATCATGTTTTGTTGAAGTTATCAGCAACTGGCAGAAGCCTTATGGTTGTCTCTTTATTGCATAAGATGCAAGCGCCAAACAATTGCTTTACTTTATCGCTATGCGATAGCAATAGTTGCAAGAGCAATAGTTGGCGAGACGACCATGTGACGACACATTGATATAGATCAAGATGATGGAGATCATGGTGTCATGCCGGTGACGATGGAAATCATGACGATGCTTTGGAGATGGAAATCAAAGGCACAAGATGATGATGGCCATATCATGTCACATATTTTTTTTGCATGTGATGTTTATCTTTTATACATCTTATTTTTCTTAGTTCGACGGAAGCTTTATAAGATGATATCTCACTAATTATCAAGGTACAAGTGTTCTTCCTGAGTATGCACCATTGCGAAAGTTCTTCGTGCTGAGACACCACGTGATGGTCGGGTGTGATAGGCTCTACATTCAAATACAACGGGTGCAAAACAGTTGCACGCGTGGAATACTCAGGTTAAAACATGATGAGCCTAGCATATAACAGATATGGCCTCGGAACACTGAGACCGAAAGGTCGAGCGTGAATCATATAGTAGATATGATCAACATAGTGATGTTCACCATTGAAACTACTCCATCTCACGTGATGATAGAACATGGTTTAGTTGATATGGATCACGTGATCACTTAGAGGATTAGAGGGATGTCTATCTAAGTGGGAGTTCTTAAGTAATATGATTAATTGAACTTAAATTTATCATGAACTTAGTCCTGGTAGTATTAGCATATCTATGTTGTAGATCAATAGCTCGCGTTTAGCTCCCCTGTTTTATTTTTGATATGTTCCTAGAGAAAACTAATTTGAAAGATGTTAGTAGCAATGATGTGGATTGGATCCGTGATCTGAGGTTTATCCTCATTGCTGCACAAAAGAATTATGTCCTTGATGCACCGCTAGGTGACAAACCTATTGCAGGAGCAAATGCAGATGTTATGAACGTTTGGTTAGCTCAATATGATGACTACTTGATAGTTTAGTGCACCATGCTTAAACGGCTTAGAATCAGGACTTCAAAGACGTTTTGAATGTCATGGACCATATGAGATGTTCCAGGAGTTCGGTTAATATTTCAAGCAAATACCCGAGTTGAGAGATACGAAGTCTCCAACAAGTTCTATAGCTAAAAGATGGAGGAAAATAGCTCAAGCGGTGAGCATGTGCTCAGATTGTCTGGGTACTACAATCGCTTGAATCAAGTGGGAGTTAATCTTCCAAATAAAATAGTGATTGACAGAATTCTCTAGTCACCATCACCAAGTTAGTAGAACTTCATGATGAACTATAGTATGCAAGGGATAACGGAAACGATTCCCAAGCTCTTTGTGATGCTGAAATCGACGAAGGTAGAAATCAAGAAAAGCATCAAGTGTTGATGGTAAACAAAACCACTAGTTTCAAGTAAAGGAACAAAGGGAAGAAAGGGGAACTTCAAGAATAACGGCAAGCAAGTTGCTGCTCAAGTGAAAAAACCCAAGTCTGGACCTAAGCCTGAAACTGAGTGCTTCTATTGCAAAGGGACTAGTCACTGGAAGCGGAACTACCCCAAGTAATTGGCGGATAAGAAGGATGGCAAAGTGAACATAGGTATATTTGATATACATGTTATTGATGTGTACTTTACTAGTGTTTATAGCAACCCCTCGGTATTTGATATTGGTTCAGTTGCTAAGAATAGTAACTCGAAATGGGAGTTGCAGAATGAACATAGACTAGTTAAGGGTGAAGTGACGATGTGTATTGGAAATGGTTCCAATATTGATATGATCATCATCGCACACTCCCTATACTTTCGGGATTAGTGTTAAACCTAAAATAAATGTTATTTAGTGTTTGCGTTGAGCATGAATATGACTGGATCATGTTTTTTGCAATACAGTTATTCATGTAAGTTATAGAATAATTGTTGTTCTGTTTACATGAATAAAACCTTCTATGGTTATACACCCAATAAAAATGGTTTGTTGGATCTCAATCGTGGTGATACACATTTTCATAATATTGAAGCCAAAAGATGCAAAGTTTATAATGATAGTGCAACTTATTTGTGGTCGTTTAGGTCATATTGGTGTAAAGTGCATTAAGAAAATCCATGCTAATGGGCTTTTCGAATCACTTGATTATGAATCTGTTGATGCTTGTGAACCATGCCTCATGGGCAAGATGACTAAGACTCTGTTCTTCGGAACAATGGAACGAGCAATAGATTTGTTGGAAATTATACATACTGATGTATGTGGTCCGATGAATATTGAGGCTCGCGACAGGTATCATTATTTTTCCGATCTTCATAGATGATTTGAGCAGATATGAGTATATCTACTTGATGAAACACAAGTCTGAAACATTTGAAAAGTACAAAGAACTTCAGAGTGAAGTGGAGAATTATCGTAACAAAAATAAAAGTTTCTACGATATGATCGCAGAAGTAAAATATTTGAGTTACGAGTTTGGCCTTCAGTTAAATCAATGTGAAATAGTTTCACTACTCACGCCACCTGGAACACCACAGTCGTTTAACCATACTTTATTAGATATGGTGCGATCTATGATGTCTCTTACCAATTTACCACTATCGTTTTGGGGTTATGCATTAGAGACAGCTACATTCACGTTAAATAGGGCACCATCTAAATCCGTTGAGACGACACCGTATGAACTATGGTTTGGCAAGAAACCTAAGCTATCGTTTCTTAAAGTCTGAGGTTGCAATGCTTATGTGAAAAAGTTTCAACCTAATAAGCTCAAACCCAAATCGGAGAAGTGCGTCTTCATAGGACACCCGTAAGAAAATGTTGGGTACACCTTCTATCACAGATCCGAAGGCAAGATATTCATTGCTGAGAATGGATCCTTTCTAGAGAAGGAGTTTCTCTCGAAAGAAGTGAGTGGGAGGAAAGTAGAACTTGATGAGGTAACTGTACCTGCTCCCTTATTGGAAAGTAGTTCATCACAGAAATCTGTTCCTATGACTACTACACCAATTAGTCAGGAAGCTAATGATGATGATCATGTAACTTCAGATCAAGTTACTATCGAACCTCGTAGGTAAACCAGAGTGAGATCCGCACCAGAGTGGTACGGTAATCCTGTTCTAGAGGTCATGTTACTTGACCGTGATGAACCTATGAACTATGAGGAAGCGATGATGAGCCCAGATTCCGCGAAATTGCTTGAGGCCATGAAATCTGAGATGAGATCCATGTATGAGAACAAAGTATGGACTTTGATTGACTTGCCCAATGATCAGCGAGCCATTGAGATTAAATGGATCTTCAAGAGGAAGACGGACACTGATAGTAGTGTTACAATCTACAAATCTAGAATTGTTGCAAAAGGTTTTTGACAAGTTCAAGGTATTAACTACGATGAGAGTTTCTCACTTGTATCTATGTTTAAGTCTGTCTGAATCATGTTAGCAATTGCCGCATTTTATGAAATCTGGCAAATGGATAAACAAAACTGCATTCCTTAAGGGATTTATTAAAGAAGAGTTGTATATGATGCACCCAAAAGGTTTTGTCAATCCTAAAGGTGCTAACAAAATATGCAAGCTCCAGTGATCCATCTATGGACTGGTGCAAGCATCTCGGAGTTGGAATATACGCTTTGATAAGTTGATCAAAGCATATAGTTTTATACAGACTTGCGGTGAAGCCTGTATTTACAAGAAAGTGAGTGGGAGCACTAAAACATTTCTGATAAGTATATGTGAATGACATATTGTTGATAGGAGATAATGTAGAATTATTCTGCAAAGCATAAAGGAGTGTTTGAAAGGAGTTTTTCAAAGAAAGACCTCGGTGAAGCTGCTTACATATTGAGCATCAAGATCTATAGAGATAGATCAAGACGCTTGATAAGTTTTTCAATGAGTACATACCTTGACAAGATTTTGAAGTAGTTCAAAATGGAACAGTCAAAGAAAGAGTTCTTGCATGTGTTACAAGGTGCGAAACTGAGTAAGACTCAAGGCCCGACCACGGCAGAAGATAGAAAGAGAATGAAAGTCATTCCCTACGCCTTGGCCATAGGTTCTATAAAATATGCCATGTTGTGTACCAGACCTATTGTATACCCTACACTGTTTTTGGAAAGGGAGTACAATAGTGATCTAGGAGTAGATCACTCGACAGCGGTCAAAATTATCCTTAGTGGAATAAGGATATGTTTCTCGATTATGGAGGTGACAAAAAGGTTCCTCGTAAAGGTTTACGTCGATGCAAATTTTGACACTGATCCAGAGGACTCTAAATCTCAATCTGTATACATATTGAAAGTGGGAGCAATTAGCTAGAGTAGCTCCGTGCAGAGCATTGTTGACATAGAAATTTGCAAAATACTTACGGATCTGAATATGGCAGACCCGTCGACTAAACTTCTCTCACAAGAAAAAACATGATCACACCTTAGTACTCTTTGGGTGTTAATCACATAGCAACGTGAACTAGATTATTGACTCTAGTAAACCCTTTGGGTGTTGGTCACATGTCGATGTGAACTATGGGTGTTAATAACATGGTGATGTGAACTATTGGTATTAAATCACATGGCGATGTGAACTAGATTATTGACTCTAGTGCAAGTGGGAGATTGAAGGAAATATGCCCTAAAGGCAATAATAAAGTTATTATTTATTTCCTTATATCATGATAAATGTTTATTATTCATGCTAGAATTGTATTAACTGGAAACATAATTCATGTGTGAATACATAGACAAACAGAGTGTCACTAGTATGCCTCTACTTGACTAGCTCGTTGATCAAAGATGGTTATGTTTCCTAACCATAGACATGAGTTGTCATTTGATTCACGGGATCACATCATTAGGAGAATGATGTGTTTGACTTGACCCATTCCGTTAGCTTAGCACTTGATCGTTTAGTTTGTTGCTATTGCTTTCTTCATGACTTATACATGTTCCTATGACTATGAGATTATGCAACTCCCGTTTACTGGAGGAACACTTTGTGTGCTACCAAATGTCACAACGTAACTGGGTGATTATAAAGGTACTCTACAGGTGTCTCCGAAGGTACTTGTTGGGTTGGTGTACTTTGAGATTAGGATTTGTCACTCCGATTGTCAAAGAGGTATCTCTGGGCCCACTCGGTAATACACATCACTTAAGCCTTGCAAGCATTGCAACTAATGAGTTAGTTGCGGGTTGATGTATTAAAGAACGAGTAAAGAGACCCGCCGGTAACAAGATTTAAGTAGGTATAGAGATACCGCGATCGAATCTCGGGCAAGTAACATACCGATGACAAAGGGAACCACATATGTTGTTATGCGGTCTGACCGATAAATATCTTCATAGAATATGTGGGAACCAATATGAACATCCAGGTTCCGCTATTGGTTATTGACCGGAGACGTGTCTCGGTCATGTCTACATAGTTCTCGAACCCGTAGGGTCCGCACGCTTAACGTTTCGATGACAGTTATATTATGAGTTTATATGTTTTGATGTACCGAAGGTTGTTCAGAGTCCCGGATGTGATCACGGACATGACAAGGAGTCTCGAAATGGTCGAGAAATAAAGATTGATATATTGGAAGCCTATGTTTGGATATCGGAAGTGTTCCGGGTGAAATCGGGATTTTACCGGATTACCGGGAGGTTACCGGAACCCCCCGGGAGCTACATGGGCCTTAATGGGCCTTAGTGGAAGAAGAGGAGTACCGGGGGTTACCGGAACCCCCCCGGGGGGCTTAATGGGCCTACATGGGCCTTATTGGAAATAGAGGGCAACAAGGGGAGTGTGGGGCGCGCCCCCAAGGCCCAAACCGAATTGGTTTAGGGCAAAGGGGGCTGGCCCCCTCTTTCCTTCTCCTACTCTCCCTTTCCTTCCCCCTCTCCTACTCCTACTAGGAATAGGAGGGGTCCTACTCCTAGTGGGAGTAGGACTCCCCCATGGCGCGCCTCTCCCTGGCCGGTCGCCTCCTCCCCTTGCTCCTTTATATACAGGGGCAGGGGGCACCCCATAGACACAACAATTGATCGTTTGATCTTTTAGCCGTGTGCGGTGCCCCCTCCACCATAGTCCACATCAATAATACTATAGTGGTGCTTAGGCGAAGCCCTGCGTCAGTAGAACATCATCATCGTCACCACGCCGTCGTGCTGACGAAACTCTCCCTCAACATTCGGCTGGATCGGAGTTCGAGGGACGTCATCGGCCTGAACATGTGCTGAACTCGGAGGTGCCGTACGTTCGGTGCTTGATCGGCCGGATCGTGAAGACGTACGACTACATCAACCGCGTTGTGCTAACGCTTCCGCTTTAGGTACCTGGACAACACTCTCCCCTCTCGTTGCTATGCATCACCATGATCTTGCGTGTGCATTTGAAATTACTACGTTCCCCAACATCAGGGATATTCAAAGAATTCATACTAGCAACATTGCAATCATGCTCATCATTTATGCCAAACATTTTATTAAATTCTTCTTCTATCAATTGAGCACAATTTACTGATTCATCATTTTCAAGAAAGACATTATAAAGATGAGCAATATGATATCACCTCAATTCCAATTTTTTTTGTAATTTTATAAACCAAATTAGTGATAAAACAAGAAACTGAAGGATTCAATTGCAAGATCTAAATATATACCTTCAAGCACTCACCTTCCCGGCAACGGCGTCAGGAAAGAGCTTGATGTCTACTATGCAACTTTATTCTTGTAGACTTGTGTTGGGCCTCCAAGCCCAGAGTTTTGTAGTACAGTAGCAATTTTCCCTCAAGTGGATGACCTAAGGTTTATCAATCCGTGGGAGGCGTAGGATGAAGATGGTCTCTCTCAAACAACCCTATAACCAAATAATAAAAAGTCTCTTGTGTCCCCAACACACCAAATACAATGGTAAATTATATAGGTGCACTAGTTCGGCGAAGAGATGGTGATACAAGTGTAGGAATGATAGTAGATATTGATTTTTGTAATAGGAACAATAAAAAAACAACAAGTTAGCAATTGATCAAACAGAGCACAAACGGTATTGCAATGCTTGAAAATCAGGCCTAGGGTCTATACTTTCGCTAGTGCAATCTGTCAACAATGCTAATATATTTGGATCATATAACCACCCCTCAACGTGCAATGAAAAATCACTCCAAAGTTCTTATCCAACGGAGAACATAAGAAGAAATTGTTTGTAGGGTATGAAACCACCTTAAAGTTATTCTTTCCGATTGATCTATTCAAGAATTTGTACTAAAATAACACAAAGTTATTCTTTTCGATCTATCCAAGAGTTCATACTAAAATAACACCATATGATACGCATCAACCAACTCTCTAATGTCACCTAGATACTCCAATGTCACCACAAGTATCCATGAGTTATTATATGATACACATCAAACAATTTCAGATTCATAATACCCGATCAAACACAAAGAACCTCAAAGAGTGCCTCAAGAGTTCTACCGGAGAAAGTAGGACGAAAACATGCATCAACCCCAATGCATAGATTACCCCAATGTCACCTCGGGAATCCGCGAGTTGAGTGCCAAAACATATATTAAATGAATCACTATAATACCCCATTGTCACCACAGGTATTCATATGCAAGACATATATCAAGTGCTCTCAAATCCATAAAATTATTCAATCCGATAAGACGAAATCTCAAAGGGAAAACTCAATTCATCACAACAATGTAGAGAGGGGAAAACACAATATGATCCAAATATATTAACAAAGCCCGTTATACATCAAGATCATGCCAAATCAAGAACACAAGAAAGAGAGATATTAAACACATAGCTACTGGTACAAACCCTCAGTACCGAGGGTGGACTACCCCCTCCTCATCATGAAGACCTTAGGGATGATGATGATGGCCTCCGGTGACGATTTCCCCTCTGGCAGGGTGCCAAAACGGGGTCTAGATTGGTTTTTCATGGCTACAGAGGCTTGCGGCGGCGAAACTTTTGATCTAGAGTTATTTCTGATGGTTTCTCTATTTGTTGGATTTTTCAACGTTGGAATCACGCGAAGATGGGCCTCGAGGTGATCACAACCCAACAGGGAGAGCCACGCCCCTCTGGGGTGCCCTAGTTGTTGGGGAACGTAGTAATTCAAAAAATTCCTACAATCACGCAAGATCTATCTAGGAGAAGCATAGCAACAAGACGGGAGAGTGTGTCCACATACCCTCGTAGACCGAAAGCGGAAGCGTTATGTTAACGCAGTTGATGTAGTCAAACATCTTCGCGATCCAACCAATCCAAGTACCGAACGTACGGCACCTTCGTGTTCAGCACACGTTCAGCATGATGATGTTCCTCGAGATCTTGATCCAGTAGAGGGTCGAGGGAGAGTTCCGTCAGCAGGACGGTGTGGTGATGGTGTTTGATGATGTGATCCGCGCAGGGCTTCGCCTAAGCACCACGACAATATGACCGAGGTGGTAACTATGTTGGGGGTCACTGCACACGGCTGAGGAACAATTTATATGCCTTTGGGGTGCCCCCTGCCCCCGTATATAAAGGAGGAGGGGAGGAGGCGGCCTGCCTAGGGGGCGCACCAAAGGGGGGAGTCCAACTAGGACTCCCAATCCTAGTTGGACTCCCTTTCCTTTTCCGGAGGGGGAAAGAGGGAAGGGAGAGGAGGAGGAGAAGGAAAGGGGGGTGTCGGTGTCAAAAACGGCGGACCTCGGGTAGGGGGTCCCGAACTGTGCGTCTAGGATTGATGGTAACAGGAGACGGGGGACACAATGTTTACCCAGGTTCGGGCCCTCTCCATGGAGGTAATACCCTACTTCCTGCTTGATTGATCTTGATGAATATATAGATTACAAGAGTTGATCTACCATGAGATTGTGATGGCTAAACCCTAGAAGTCTAGCCTGTATGACTATGGTATTGAATCTAGCCCCCTCCGGACTAAGTCCTCTGGTTTATATAGACACCGGGAGGATCTAGGGTTACACAAGGTCGGTTACAAAGAAAGGAATCTACATATTTGTTCGCCAAGCTTGCCTTCCATGCCAAGGAGAGTCACATCCGGACACGGGTGCGGTCTTCGGTCTTCGTATCTTCAAAGCCCATCAGTCCGGCCCATGGCTAACAGGCTGGATGCCCGAGGACCCCTTAGTCTAGGACTCCCTCAGTAGCCCCTGAACCTAGCTTCAATGACGAGGTATCCTGCGCTCTGTCTTCGGCATTGCAAGGCGGGTTCCTCCTTCCGAACCCCAAGGTTTTCTTTGGATGTATTGATCGTGTCCGGAACTGTAACATAAGCTTTATGTATCTCCACAAAGGTCACAATAATTTATTGTTGGGTTTCGTAGTAATTTCAAAAAATTTCCTACGCACACGCAAGATCATGGTGATGCATAGCAACGAGAGGGGGAGTATGATCTACATACCTAGTAGATCGACAACAGAAGCGTTTGGTTGATGTAGTCGTACGTCTTCACGATCCGACCGATCAAGCACCGAAACTACGACACCTCCGAGTTCTAGCACACGTTCAGCTCAATGACGATCCCCGGACTCTGATCCAGCAAAGTGTCAGGGAAGAGTTCCGTCAGCACGACGACGTGGTGACGATCTTGATGCACTACAGCAGCAGAGCTTCGCCTAAACTCCGCTACAGTATTATCGAGGACTATGGTGGCTGGGGCGCCGCACACGGCTAAGGAATAGATCACGTGGATCAACTTGTGTGTTCTAGGGTGCCTCTGCCTCAGTATATAAAGGACTAAAGGGGGGAGGCTGGCCGGCCAAGGAGGGCGCGCCAGGAGAGTCCTACTCCCTCTGGGAGTAGGACCCCCCCCAATCCTAGTTGGAATAGGATTCGCGGAGGGGGGAAAAGAGAGAGAGGAGCCGGCCCCCTCTCCTTGTCCTGTTCGGACCAAGGGAGGGGAGGGGCGCGCAGCCCATGTAGGGCTGCCTCTTCTCTTTTCTACTAAGGCCCATCATGGCCCATTTAGCTCCCGGGGGGGTTCCGGTAACCTCCCGGTACTCCGGTAAAATCCCGATTTCACCCGGAACACTTCCGATATCCAAACATAGGCTTCCAATATATCAATCTTTATGTCTCGACCATTTCGAGACTCCTTGTCATGTCCGTGATCACATCCGGGACTCCGAACAACCTTCGGTACATCAAAATGCATAAACTCATAATATAACTGTCATCGTAACCTTAAGCGTGCGGACCCTATGGGTTCGAGAACAATGTAGACATGACCGAGACATGTCTCCAGTCAATAACCAATAGCGGGACCTGGATGCCCATATTGGCTCCTACATATTCTACGAAGATCTTTATCGGTCAGACCGCATAAAGACATACGTTGTTCCCTTTGTCATCGGTATGTTACTTGCCCGAGATTCGATCGTCGGTATTCCAATACCTAGTTCAATCTCGTTGCCGGCAAGTCTCTTTACTCGTTCTGTAATACATCATCCCGCAACTAACTCATTTAGTTGCAATGCTTGCAAGGCTTAAGTGATGTGCATTACCGAGAAGGCCCAAAGATACCTCTCCGACAATCGGAGTGACAAAACCTAATCTCGAAATACGCCAACCCAACATGTACCTTTGGAGACACCTGTAGTACTCCTTTATAATCACCCAGTTATGTTGTGACATTTGGTAGTACCCAAAGTGTTCCTCCGGTAAACGGGAGTTGCATAATCTCATAGTTATAGGAACATGTATAAGTCATGAAGAAAGCAATAGCAACATACTAAACGATCGGGTGCTAAGCTAATGGAATGGGTCATGTCAATCAGATCATTCTCTGAATGATGTGATCCCGTTAATCAAATAACAACTCATTGTTCATGGTTAGGAAACATAACCATCTTTGATTAACGAGCTAGTCAAGTAGAGGCATACTGGTGACACTTTGTTTGTCTATGTATTCACACATGTATTATGTTTCCGGTTAATACAATTCTAGCATGAATAATAAACATTTATCATGATTATAAGGAAATAAATAATAACTTTATTATTGCCTCTAGGGCATATTTCCTTCAGTCTCCCACTTGCACTAGAGTCAATAATCTAGATTACACAGTAATGATTCTAATACCAATGGAGCCTTGGTGCTGATTATGTTTTGCTCATGGAAGAGGCTTAGTCAACGGTCTGCAATATTCAGATCCGTATGTATCTTGCAAATCTCCATGTCTCCCACCTGGACTAGATCCGGATGGAATTGAAGCGTCTCTTGATGTGCTTGGTTCTCTTGTGAAATCTAGATTCCTTTGCCAAGGTAATTGCACCAGTATTGTCACAAAAGATTTTCATTGGACCCGATGCACTAGGTATTACACCTAGATCGGATATGAACTCCTTCATCCAGACTCCTTCATTTGCTGCTTCCGAAGCATCTATGTACTCCGCTTCACACATGTAGATCCCGCTACAACGCTTTGTTTAGAACTGCACCAACTTACAGCCCCACCGTTTAATGTAAACACGTATCCGGTTTGCGATTTAGAATCGTCCGGATCAGTGTCAAAGCTTGCATCAACGTAACCTTTTACGATGAGCTCTTTGTCACCTCCATATACGAGAAGCATATCCTTAGTCCTTTTCAGGTATTTCAGGATGTTCTTGACCGCTGTCCAGTGATCCACTCCTGGATTACTTTGGTACCTCCCTGCTAGACTTATAGCAAGGCACACATCAGGTCTGGTACACAACATTGCATACATGATAGATCCTATGGCTGATGCATAAGGAACATCTTTCATATTCTCTCTATCTTCTGCAGTGGTCGGGCATTGAGTCTTACTCAACTTCACACATTGTAACACAGGCAAGAACGCTTTCTTTGCTTGATCCATTTTGAACTTCTTCAAAACTTTGTCAAGGTATGTGGTTTGTGAAAGTCCAATTAAGCGTCTTGATCTATCTCTATAGATCTTAATGCCTAATATGTAAGCAGCTTCACCGAGGTCTTTCATTGAAAAACTTTTATTCAAGTATCCTTTTATGCTATCCAGAAATTCTACATCATTTCCAATTAGTAATATGTCATCCACATATAATATCAGAAATGCTACAGAGCTCCCACTCACTTTCTTGTAAATACAGGCTTCTCCAAAAGTCTGTATAAAACCAAATGCTTTGATCACACTATCAAAGCGTTTATTCCAACTCCGAGAGGCTTGCACCAGTCCATAAATGGATCGCTGGAGCTTGCACACTTTGTTAGCTCCCTTTGGATCGACAAAACCTTCTGGTTGCATCATATACAACTCTTCTTCCAGAAATCCATTCAGGAATGCAGTTTTGACATCCATCTGCCAAATTTCATAATCATAAAATGCGGCAATTGCTAACATGATTCGGACAGACTTAAGCATCGCTACGGGTGAGAAGGTCTGATTGTAGTCAATCCCTTGAACTTGCCGAAAACCTTTTGCGACAAGTCGAGCTTTGTAGACAGTAATATTACCGTCAGCGTCAGTCTTCTTCTTGAAGATCCATTTATTCTCAATTGCTTGCTGATCATCGGGCAAGTCAACCAAAGTCCATACTTTGTTCTCATACATGGATCCCATCTCAGATTTCATGGCTTCAAGCCACTTTGCGGAATATGGGCTCACCATTGCTTCTTCATAGTTCGTAGGTTCATCATGATCTAGTAGCATGACTTCTAGAACAGGATTACCGTACCACTCTGGTGTGGATCTTACTCTGGTTGATCTACGAGGTTCAGTAGTATCTTGTTCTGTAGTTTCATGATCATTATCATTAGCTTCCTCACTAATCGGTGTAGGTGTCGCAGAAACAGGTTTCTGTGATGTACTACTTTCCAATAAGGGAGCAGGTACAGTTACCTCGTCAAGTTCTACTTTCCTCCCACTCACTTCTTTCGAAAGAAACTCCTTCTCCAGAAAGTTTCCGAATTTAGCAACAAAAGTCTTGCCTTCGGATCTGTGATAGAAGGTGTATCCAATAGTTTCCTTTGGATATCCTATGAAGACACATTTCTCCGATTTGGGTTCAAGCTTATCAGGTTGAAGCTTTTTCACATAAGCATCGCAGCCCCAAACTTTCAGAAACGACAACTTTGGTTTCTTGCCAAACCACAGTTCATAAGGCGTCATCTTAACAGATTTTGATGGTGCCCTATTTAACGTGAATGCGGCCGTCTCTAGAGCGTATCCCCAAAACGATAGCGGTAAATCAGTAAGAGACATCATAGATCGCACCATATCCAGTAAAGTACGATTACGACGTTCGGACACACCATTACGCTGAGGTGTTCCGGGTGGCGTGAGTTGCAAAACTATTCCACAATTTTTCAAATGTACACCGAACTCGTAACTCAAATATTCTCCTCCACGATCAGATCGTAGAAACTTTATTTTCTTGTTACGATGATTTTCAACTTCACTCTGAAATTCCTTGAACTTTTCAAATGTTTCAGACTTATGTTTCATTAAGTAGATATACCCATATCTACTTAAATCATCTGTGAAGGTGAGAAAATAACGATATCCGCCACGAGCCTCAATATTCATCGGACCACATACATCTGTATGTATGATTTCCAACAAATCTATTGCTCTCTCCATAGTACCAGAGAACGGCGTTTTAGTCATCTTGCCCATGAGGCACGGTTCGCAAGTACCAAGCGATTCATAATCAAGTGGTTCCAAAAGCCCATCAGTATGGAGTTTCTTCATGCGCTTTACACCGATATGACCTAAACGACAGTGCCACAAATAAGTTGCACTATCATTATCAACTCTGCATCTTTTGGCTTCAACATTATGAATATGTGTATCACTACTCTCGAGATTCAATAAGAATAGACCACTCTTCAAGGGTGCATGACCATAAAACATATTACTCATATAAATAGAACAACCATTATTCTCTGATTTAAATGAATAACCGTCTCGCATTAAACAAGATCCAGATATAATGTTCATGCTTAACGCTGGCACCAAATAACAATTATTTAGGTCTAATACTAATCCCGAAGGTAGATGTAGAGGTAGCGTGCCGACTGCGATCACATCGACTTTGGAACCGTTTCCCACGCGCATCGTCACCTCGTCCTTAGCCAATCTTCGCTTAATCCGTAGTTCCTGTTTCGAGTTGCAAATATTAGCAACAGAACCAGTATCAAATACCCAGGCGCTACTGCGAGCATTAGTAAGGTACACATCAATAACATGTATATCACATATACCTTTGTTCACCTTGCCATCCTTCTTATCCGCCAAATACTTGGGGCAGTTCCGCTTCCAGTGACCAGTCTGCTTGCAATAGAAGCACTCAGTTTCAGGCTTAGGTCCAGGTTTGGGTTTCTTCTCTTGAGTAGCAACTTGCTTGCCGTTCTTTTTGAAGTTCCCCTTGTTCTTCCCTTTGCCCTTTTTCTTGAAACTAGTGGTCTTGTTGACCATCAACTCTTGATGCTCCTTCTTGATTTCTACCTCCGCAGCTTTCAGCATCGCGAAGAGCTCGAGAATAGTCTTATTCATCCCTTGCATATTATAGTTCATCACGAAGCTCTTGTAGCTTGGTGGCAGTGATTGGAGAATTCTGTCAATGACGCAATCATCTGGAAGATTAACTCCCAATTGAATCAAGTGATTATTATACCCAGACATTTTGAGTATATGCTCACTAACAGAACTGTTCTCTTCCATCTTGCAGCTATAGAACTTATTGGAGACTTCATATCTCTCAATCCGGGCATTTGCTTGAAATATTAACTTTAACTCCTGGAACATTTCATATGCTATATGATGTTCAAAACGTCGTTGAAGTCCCGATTCTAAGCCATAAAGCATGGCACACTGAACTATCGAGTAGTCATCAGCTTTGCTCTGCCAGACGTTCATAACATCCGGCGTTGCTCCTGCAGCAGGCCTGGCACCTAGCGGTGCTTCCAGGACGTAATTCTTCTGTGCAGCAATGAGGATAATCCTCAAGTTACGGACCCAGTCCGTGTAATTGCTACCATCATCTTTCAACTTTGCTTTCTCAAGGAACCCATTAAAATTCAACGGAACAACAACATGAGCCATCTATCTACAATCAAACATAAACAAGCAAGATACTAATCAGGTACTAAGTTTCATGATAAATTTAAGTTCAGTTAATTTACTTATACAACTCCCACTTAGATAGACATCCCTCTAATCCTCTAAGTGATTACGTGATCCAAATCAACTAAACCATGTCCGATCATCACGTGAGATGGAGTAGTTTCATTGGTGAACATCATTATGTTGATCATATCTACTATATGATTCACGCTCGACCTTTCGGTCTCCGTGTTCCGAGGCCATATCTGTATATGCTTGGCTCGTCAAGTATAACCTGAGTATTCCGCGTGTGCAACTGTTTTGCACCCGTTGTATTTGAACGTAGAACCTAGCACACCCGATCATCATGTGGTGTCTCAGCACGAAGAACTTTCGCAACGGTGCATACTCAGGGAGAACACTTCTTGATAATTTAGTGAGAGATCATCTTATAATGCTACCGTCAATCAAAGCAAGATAAGATGCATAAAAGATAAACATCACATGCAATCAATATAAGTGATATGATATGGCCATCATCATCTTGTGCTTGTGATCTCCATCTCCGAAGCACCGTCGTGATCACCATCGTCACCGGCGTGACACCTTGATCTCCATCGTAGCATCGTTGTCGACTCGCCAAGCTTGTGCTTCTACGACTATCGCTACCGTTTAGTGATAAAGTAAAGCATTACATCGCGATTGCATTGCATACAATAAAGCGACAACCATATGGCTCCTGCCGGTTGCTGATAACTCGGTTACAAAACATGATCATCTCATACAATAAAACTCAGCATCATGTCTTGACCATATCACATCACAACATGCCCTGCAAAAACAAGTTAGACGTCCTCTACTTTGTTGTTGCAAGTTTTACGTGGCTGCTACGGGCTTAAGTAAGAACCAATCTCACCTACGCATCAAAACCACAACGATAGTTTGTCAATTTGACTCCGTTTTAACCTTCGCAAGGACCGGGCGTAGCCAAACTTGGTTCAACTAAAGTTGGAGAAACTGTCACCCACAAGCCACCTCTGTGCAAAGCACGTCGGGAGAACCGGTCTCGCGTAAGCGTACGCGTAATGTCGGTCTAGGCCGCTTCATCCAACAATACCGCCGAACCAAAGTATGACATGCTGGTAGGCAGTATGACTTATATCGCCCACAACTCACTTGTGTTCTACTCGTGCATATAACATCAACATATAAAACCTAGGCTCGGATGCCACTGTTGGGTTTCGTAGTAATTTCAAAAAAATTCCTACGCACACGCAAGATCATGGTGATGCATAGCAACAAGAGGGGGAGTATGATCTACATACCTAGTAGATCGACAACGGAAGCGTTTGGTTGATGTAGTCGTACGTCTTCACGATCCGACCGATCAAGCACCGAAACTACGACACCTCCGAGTTCTAGCACACGTTCAGCTCGATGACGATCCCTGGACTCCGATCCAGCAAAGTGTCGGGGAAGAGTTCCGTCAGCACGACGGCATGGTGACGATCTTGATGCACTACAGCAGCAGGGCTTCGCCTAAACTCCGCTACAGTATTATCGAGGACTATGGTGGCTGGGGTGCTGCACATGGCTAACGAATAGACCACGTGGATCAACTTGTGTGTTCTAGGATGCCTCTGCCTCAGTATATAAAGGACTAAAGGGGGGAGGCTGGCCGGCCAAGGAGGGCACGCCAGGAGAGTCCTACTCCCTCTGGGAGTAGGATTCCCCCCCCCAATCCTAGTTGGAATAGGATTCGCGGAGGGGGGAAAAGAGAGAGAGGGGCCGGCCCCCTCTCCTTGTCCTATTCGGACCAAGGGAGGGGAGGGGCGCGCGGCCCATGTAGGGCTTCCTCTTCTCTTTTCCACTAAGGCCCATCATGGCCCATTTAGCTCCCTGGGGGTTCCGGTAACTTCCCGGTACTCCGGTAAAATCCCGATTTCACCCGGAACACTTCCGATATCCAAACATAGGCTTCCAATATATCAATCTTTATGTCTCGACCATTTCGAGACTCCTCGTCATGTCCGTGATCACATCCGGGACTCCGAACAACCTTCGGTACATCAAAATGCATAAACTCATAATATAACTGTCATCATAACCTTAAGCGTGCGGACCCTACGGGTTCGAGAACAATGTAGACATGACCGAGACATGTCTCCAGTCAATAACCAATAGCGGGACCTGGATGCCCATATTGGCTCCTACATATTCTACGAAGATCTTTATCGGTCAGACCGCATAACAACATACGTTGTTCCCTTTGTCATCGGTATGTTACTTGCCCGAGATTCGATCGTCGGTATTCCAATACCTAGTTCAATCTCGTTGCCGGCAAGTCTCTTTACTCGTTCTGTAATACATCATCCCGCAACTAATTCATTTAGTTGCAATGCTTGCAAGGCTTAAGTGATGTGCATTACCGAGAAGGCCCAGAGATACCTCTCTGACAATCGGAGTGTCAAAACCTAATCTCGAAATACGCCAACCCAACATGTACCTTTGGAGACACCTGTAGTACTCCTTTATAATCACCCAGTTATGTTGTGACGTTTGGTAGTACCCAAAGTGTTCCTCCGGTAAACGGGAGTTGCATAATCTCATAGTTATAGGAACATGTATAAGTCATGAAGAAAGCACTAGCAACATACTAAATGATCGGGTGCTAAGCTAATGGAATGGGTCATGTCAATCAGATCATTCTCTCAATGATGTGATCCCATTAATCAAATAACAACTCATTGTTCATGGTTAGGAAACATAACCATCTTTGATTAACGAGCTAGTCAAGTAGAGGCATACTAGTGACACTTTGTTTGTCTATGTATTCACACATGTATTATGTTTCCAGTTAATACAATTCTAGCATGAATAATAAACATTTATCATGATTATAAGGAAATAAATAATAACTTTATTATTGCCTCTAGGGCATATTTCCTTCATTTATAAGTTCAATCCACCGACAACTGTTCATAGCATGACACCACTTCACCCCCGGGACATTATTTTAAACCCTTTGTTAGCCTGCAGCCCCAGGTTTTGAGGTGCGGCTTTATTGGCACGTCTTATCCTAGCCGAGATCGTGTCCCACTTATTAAGGGATTCTTACCAACACATACGTGGGTAACCCAACCACCTCTAGGGCACGAATCCTAGGAAATAGGCAAGTTTTATGGCCTAGGAGTAGACGTTTAGATACTCGCGGCCTTTATAAAGGTGTACACATCCGTCTCTCTCTCCTCCACGTTTGCTTCTTCCTCAGCCCTTGCTATCTCTAGTTCTAAAACCCAAGTTTCGACCACCACAAGATTTAGTCATGTCCGGATCCAGCCTTCCCGGCCGGTGGGTGGTTTCTTCTGTTACAGAGGAGGATATTACGAAGCTGAGAGCGGCGAGATATCTGACCGCAGAAATTCTCCATCGGCTCCCTGCCGAAGGGCAGGTTATCCCTACCCCCAGATCCGGCGAGAGGGTAGTGTTCATATCCCACTTCCTCCGAGGGCTCATGTTCTACTATGGGCTAGATTTTCACGATCTGGCCCCGAACTCTGTTCTTATTATCTTGGCGTTTATCATCATGTGTGAGGCCTTCCTTCGAATCCCTCCTCACTTCGGCTTGTGGCTCAAGACCTTCAATGTGAAGCCGCAGATGATAGGGGGAAGCAGGCGGAGTGTGGTGGCACCACCGTGAGCAAGCTCAATGGCGCTCTTTGGCTAAAAGGATCCTTCATCGAGTCCTCTGACTTATGGCAACGGGAGTGGTTCTATATCATCAAGCCTCGTGGCTCCAAGTGGGCGGCTGGGCCTGCGTTCCAACCCAGCCCTCCGATTCAGTTCTTGTCAGGGATTAATAAGGGGTTGGACTGGCGAACAGTTGATGAGGTACAGACTCTGTAGAGCCGCATCCGGAGCCTCCTCGAGAGGGATATCGATCTTATCAACGTTATTCAAGTAATGCTGGTTCGTCGAACCTTGCCGTGCCAGAGGCGACCTCTCCGCATGTGGGATTTTAATCCTGAAGGGCTGCGGACACTTCAACATTTCTTCGGCACTACGCACAAAGGGATGTGGAAATTATTTTTCGGGAAACAAAAACAGTGGCCGGATACTACCGAAGACATCGGCCTTGACTGTAACCATATGGATACCACGGTAAGTACCCGTCCGCCGAACACCTCGTAATCAGGTATCCTGTGGTAAGACACCGAGCAAACCACCTCTTTCCAGGGCTGGATAAAGAAAGCAGAACATATCAGGTGTCTGTCCCCCCTTCCCGAAGACTTAGCGGACCCCGTGCTAACAAGGATGGTGGCACCGACACCGTAGCAGGTGCCGGTGGAGGGGGGCAAGGTGAAGAGTGGGAAGACCAGGGGCGGCCTTCGTTCCGGAGGCAATCTAAACACCGTGTCCGGAGAAATCGACGCTTCTTCGCCCAAGGACAAAGGCGAAGGAGAAGCAAGCATCCCTTCTCCATATAGGAAGAAAAGGGCCGCTTTCGAAGGTTGGGAGGAACCGTCCCCCAAGAGAGGCAAGATGCCATCGTCGGGCGGCTCGGGATTGGAAGGCGGTGCCGTAGCACCGCTTCGTCGTGAGGACCAGCCTTCGACCAAATCGGAAGTGAACCCGGGGTGCTTTAATCACATCCCGTTCTTTTCCTGTTACCGAAATTACATGTAACGTTCATGTGTGTCTTTACAGTTCGGCGCAGAGTGTTCCTGAGCGGTCCTCTTCTTCGGGAGATCTTCTCCCAGAAATGATGGAAAGCGAGACTCCTCCCCCGGCCTCCTCACCTAATAAGGCGGACGACTCCGAAGTGTCGTCTCGGAGGGTTTTTTCTTGATCAACAGCGCCGCAAGGGATGAAGGAGGCACTACCCGAAGGTGAACCCCCGATCGTCCGGGATTCGGGGGCCAACAATGAAGGTCCTAGACTATCCGGTTTTCAACCAGCGATGATTCTGGAGACGAGTGAACAAGTTCCTTCAAAGGGTGGTCGTGCTCCTACAGCGGCTTCCAGAGACCCAGCGCCGCTGGATATGCCACGAAAAGCATGTGTCTCGGAGGAACGACGTACCTTGATGGGAATGGTGGTTGAGAGGATTATGTCCGCTAAGAGTGGATTGAATGAAGCCTTCATGAGCCTGCTAAGAGGCTTCGAGGCAATACTTTCAACTATATTTTATTTGCAAAATGCACCTATGTATAGGTAGTAGCCCCTGAGGCTCGGGTTGGCTTCCCATGGGAGGCGATCCGAGGATAGAGAAGAGATGCTTAGGGAATAATCTTGTTAATTGGGACACGGGTTGTTTCTCCCTAGACGACTGCCCGGACTATAGATATTGCCGAGCTGCAGCGGAAGCTTGATGTGGCAGGGGATGATATTGCGTTAATCACTAGGCGTCTTGACGAGTTGCAACGTATGTATTCGGAGTAGTCGCTATACATACGTGTTTGTAATATAAGCTTGATGCTGAATTTTGTATACTGGGATATACATGGCTGCAGATGGTGCCGCCGCCGTTGAGATTCTTCGAGCGGAGCTAGCCCGGGCCAAGGAGTGGGCCCGGTTTAGTGATGCAGCCGCTGAAAAGGCGTCAGCCGACTTGAAGGCCAAACAGGCTGCTCGACGGCAAGACAAGGAGAAAATATCCATGATGGCGCTCAAACTAAAAAGTGCTGCTAGCCGCTGTGAATTCCTTGAGAAGGAGAATAAAGCCAAAACGGCTAATCTTGACAAGGCCTTGCGAGAGGCGAGGGAAGCGCGGCCCGAATCTAGAGCAGTGATACGTTTCCAACGTATCTATAATTTTTTATTGTTCCATGCTATTATATATTCTGTTTTGGATGTTTAATGGGCTTTATTATACACTTTTATATTATTTTTGGGACTAACCTATTCACCCAAGGCCCAGTCCAAATTTTTTTTTTTGCCTATTTCAGTGTTTCACAGAAAAGGAATACCAGACGGAGTCCACATGGAATGAAACCTTCGGGAGCGTAATTTTTGGAACAAATGTGATCCAGAGAACTTGGAGTGGACGTCAAGTAACCAACGAGGAGGCCACAAGGCAGGGGGTGCACCTATCCCCCTGGGCGCGCCCTCCACCCTCGTGGGCCCCTCGTGGCTCCACCGACCTACTTCTTCCTCCTATATATACCTACGTACCATGAAAACATCGAGGAGCACCACGAAAACCTATTTCCACCGCCGCAACCTTCTGTACCCGAGAGATCCCATCTTGGGTCCTGTTCCGGAGCTCCGCCGGAGGGGGCATCGATCAAGGAGGTGTTCTACATCGACACATAGCCTCTCCGATGATGTGTGAGTAGGTTACCACACACCTTCGGGTCCATAGTTATTAGCTAGATGGCTTCTTTTCTCTCTTTGGATCTCAATACAAAGTTCTCCTCGATCTTCTTGGAGATCTATTTGATGTAACTCTTTTTGCGGTGTGTTTGTCGAGATCCAATGAATTGTGGGTTTATGATCAAGATTATCTATGAACAATATTTGAAGCTTCTCCGAATTCTTTTATGTATGATTGGTTATCTTTGCAAGTCTCTTCGAATTATCAGTTTGGTTTGGCCTCCTAGATTGATCTTTCTTGCAATGGGAGAAGTGCTTAGCTTTGGGTTCAATCTTGCGTTGCTCGGTCCCAGTGACAAAAAGGGAAACGACACGTATTGTATTGTTGCCATCGAGGATAACAAGATGGGGTGTATATCATATTGCTTGATTTTATCCCTCTACATCATGTCATCTTACCTAATGCATTACTCTGTTCTTATGAACTTAATACTCTAGATGCATGCTGGATAGCGGCCGATGTCTAGAGTAATAGTAGTAGATGCAGGCAGGATTCAGTCTACTTGTCACGGACGTGATGCCTATATACATGATCATGCCTAGATACTCTCATAATTATGCACTTTTCTATCAATTGGTCGACAGTAATTCGTTCACCCACCGTAATACTTATGCTATCGTGAGATAAGCCACTAGTGAAACCTATGGCCCCCGGGTCTATTCTCCATCATATAAGTTTCCAATCTATTTATTTTGCAATCTTTACTTTCAATCTATATCATACAAATACCAAAAATATTTATCTTATTATTATTATTATTATTATTATTATTATTATTATTATTATTATTATTATTATTATTATATCTATTAGATCTCACTCTCGTAAGTGACCATGAAGGGATTGACAACCCCTTTATCGCGTTGGTTGCGAGGTTGTTATTTGTTTGTGTAGGTACGAGGTGACTTGCGTGTATTCTCCTAATGGATTGATACCTTGGTTCTCACGAACTGAGGGAAATACTTACGCTACTTTGCTGCATCACCCTTTCCTCTTCAAGGGAAAACCAACACATGCTCAAGAGGTAGCAAGAAGGATTTCTGGCGCCGTTGCCGGGGAGGCTTACACCAAGTCAAGTCAAGATTTGATCTCTCACCAACGTGCGATTTCTGGCGCCGTTGCCGGGGAGATCTACGCCAAGTCAGGACATACCAAGTACCCATCACAACCCTTATCCCTCGCATTACATTAATTGCCATTTGCATCTCGTTTTCCTCTCCCCCACTTCACCCTTGCCGTTTTATTCGCCCTTCCTCCGTTCAATCTTGTGTTACCATGTGCCTTCTTTTTGCTTGCATCTTCACTTGCTAAGAGTTTATGGATCATCATCCACTTGCTAATCTCTTTATGAGATCCAATTATGACGAACCTATTTCTAGTGAGTTGAGTGCACTAGATTATCTTTATGAGGTTTTGCTTGAAATTCATGAATCTGAAAATTGTGATGAAGTACTTTATGAAGTGATTCATGATAGATCTTTGAATAAAAAGCATGATTGCAATGATGTTATTATAAATTCTATGAATGTTAATTGTGCTAATAATATGCAAAACACTAAGCTTGGGGATGCTAGTTTTTCTATGTCCACTACTTGTTGCAATGATCATGATTGGGGTGATAATTCTTACAATCTTGAAAATTTATTTAAGCCCCATGATGACTATGAGATTGATAATAGTGTTTGCAATATTATTGAAAGTGGGTTTGGAAGAGTGTCAACTTTAGATCCCACATATTTGGAGAATGTTCAATCTTATGAAGTTTTTGATAAAAGTGGGTTTGGAGAGGTCATGACTATAGTTAATGTTAATCCCACTATTTTGGAAGAGTGTCAACTTTGCATGCATGTGGATCATGTTGAAAATATTTTATGTGATAGCTATTTTGTTGAATTTGCTTATGATCCTACATGTAATTACTATGAGATAGGAAAATATGGTTGTAGAAATTTTCATGTTACTAAATTACCTCTCGTTATGTTGAGATTGCTATTGTTTCTTTCCGCTCCCTTGCATATGCTAGTTTTTGCTTGCCTTGATAATTTGTTTGCCTATGAGATACCTATGCATAGGAAGTATGTTAGACTTAGATGTGTTTGTCACGTTTTCTATGATGCTCTCTTTGTGCTTCAATTCTTGTCTTTCATGTGAGCATCATTGAAATCTCAATGCCTAGCTAGGGGCGTTAAACGATAGCGCTTGTTGGGAGGCAACCCAATTTTATTTTTGTTCCTTGCTTTTTGTTCCTGTTTAGTAATAAAATATTTATCTAGCCTCTGTTATGGTTGTGTTTTTTGTGTTTAATTAGTGTTTGTGCCAAGTAGAACCTTTGGGAAGACTTGGGGAAAGTCTTTGCGATCTTGCTATAAAAACAGAAACTTTAGCGCTCACGAGATTAGCTACAACTTTTTACTGAAGAGTTATATTTAGTTGATTATTTTTGAAGATGATTAATAGATAAATTCCTCACGTCCAGCAATTTATTTTAAAAATTTTGGGGTTCCAGAAGTATACGTTTGATACAGATTACTACAGACCGTTCTGTTTTTGGCAGATTCTGTTTTTCGTGTGTTGTTTGCTTATTTTGATGAATCTATGGCTAGTAATAGAGTTTATAAACCATAGATAAGTTGGAATACAGTAGGTTTAACACCAATATAAATAAATAATGAGTTCATTTCAGTACCTTGAAGTGGTGTTTTGTTTTCTTTCGCTAACGGAGCTCACGAGATTTTCTGTTAAGTTTTGTGTTGTGAATTTTTCAAGTTTTGGGTAAAGATTTGATGGATTATGGAACAAGGAGTGGAAAGAGCCTAAGCTTTGGGATTCCCAAGGAACCCCAAGTTACAATCCAAGGACAACTAAAAGCCTAAGCTAGGGGATGCCCCGGAAGGCATCCCCTCTTTTGTCTTCGTTCATCGGTAACTTTACTTGGAGCTATATTTTTATTCACCACATGATATGTGTTTTACTTGGAGCGTCTTGTATGATTTGAGTCTTTGATTTTTAGTTTACCACAATCATCCTTTCTGTACACACCTTTTGAGAGAGACACACATGAATCAGAATTTATTAGAATACTCTATGTGCTTCACTTATATCTTTTGAGTTAGATCATTTTGCTCTAGTGCTTCGCTTATATCTTTTTTAGAGCACGGTGGTGGTTTTATTTTATATAAATAATTGATCTTTCATGCTTCACTTATTTATTTTGAGAGTCCTTTAGAACAGCATGGTAATTTGCTTTTGGGTATAATAAAAACTTTCGTATAAGTGCATTGAATACTATGAGAAGTTTGATACTTGATAATTGTTTTGAGATATGGAGATGGTGATATTAGAGTCATGCTAGTTGAGTAGTTGTGAATTTGAGAAATACTTGTGTTGAAGTTTGTGATTCCCGTAGCATGCACGTATGGTGAACTGTTATGTGATGAAGTCGGAGCATGATTTATTTATTGATTGTCTTCCTTATGAGTGGTGGTCGGGGACGAGCGATGGTCTTTTCCTACCTATCTATCCCCCTAGGAGCATGCATGTAGTACTTTTTTCGATAACTAATAGATTTTTGCAATAAGTATGTGAGTTTTTATGACTAATGTTGAGTCCATGGATTATACGCACTCTCACCCTTCCACCATTGCTAGCCTCTCTATTACCGCACACGTTTCGTCGGTATCATACACCCACCTTATACCTTCCTCAAAACAGCCACCACACCTACCTATTATGGCATTTCCATAGCCATTCCAAGATATATTGCCATGCAACTTTCCACCGTCCGTTTGTTATGACATGCTTCATCATTGTCATATTGCCATGCATGATCATGTAGTTGACATCGTATTTGTGGCAAAGTCACCGTTCATAATTTTTTCATACGTGTCACTCTTGATTCATTGCATATCCCGGTACACCGCCGGAGGCATTTAGATAGAGTCATATTTTGTTCGAAGTATTGAGTTGTAATTCTTGAGTTGTAAGTAAAAAGAAGTGTGATGATCATCATTATTAGAGCATTGTCCGAGTGAGGAAAGGATGATGGAGACTATGATTCCCCCACAAGTCGGGATGAGACTCCGGACGAAAAAAAGAGAAAAAAGAGGCCATAAAAATAGAGAGAAAGGCAAAAAAATAAAAAAAATAAAAAAAATGAGAGAAAAAGAGAGAAGGGGCAATGCTACTATCCTTTTACCACACTTGTGCTTCAAAGTAGCACCATGATCTTCATGATAGAGAGTCTCCTATGTTGTCACTTTCATAAACTAGTGGGAATCTTACATTATAGAACTTGGCTTGTATATTCCAATGATGGGCATCCTCAAATTGCCCTAGGTCTTCGTGAGCAAGCAAGTTGGATGCACACCCACCTACTTTCTTTTGTTGAGCTTTCATACACTTATAGCTCTAGTGCATCCGTTGCATGGCAATCCCTACTCACTCACATTGATATCTATTGTTGGGCATCTCCATAGCCCGCTGATACGCCTAGTTGATATGAGATTATCTTCTCCTTTTTGACTTGTCCACAACCACCATTCTATTCCACCTATAGTGCTATGTCCATGGCTCACGCTCATGTATTGCGTGAAAGTTGAAAAAGTTTGAGAACATCAAAAGTATGAAACAATTGCTTGGCTTGTCATCGGGGTTGTGCAGGATTTAATATTTTGTGTGATGAAGATAGAGCATAGCCAGACTATATGATTTTGTAGGGATAACTTTCTTTGGCCATGTTATCTTGAATCTTTCGAATCTGAACATTCATGCCACAATAAAGAAAATTACATTGAGAAATATGTTAGAAAGCATTCCACATCAAATATTCTGTTTTTATCATTTACCTACTCGAGGATGAGCTGTAATTAAGCTTGGGGATGCTTGATACGTCTCTAACGTATCTATAATTTTTGATTGTTCCATGCTATTATATATTCTGTTTTGGATGTTTAATGGGCTTTATTATACCCTTTTATATTATTTTTGGGACTAACCTATTGACCCAAGGCCCAGTCCAAATTGCTGTTTTTTTGCCTGTTTCAGTGTTTCGCAGAAAAGGAATACCAAACGGAGTCCAAACGGAATGAAACCTTCGGGAGCGTAATTTTTGGAACAAACGTGATCCAGTGGACTTGGGGTGGATGTCAAGCAACCAACGAGGAGGCCACGAGGCAGGGGGCGCGCCCTCCAACCTTGTGGGCCCCTCGTGGATCCACCGACCTACTTCTTCCTCCTATATATACCTACGTACCCTGAAAACATCCAGGAGCACCACGAAAACCTATTTCCACAGACGCAACCTTCTGTACCCGAGAGATCCCATCTTGGGTCATGTTCCGGAGCTCCGCCGGAGGGGGCATCGATCACGGAGGGTCTACATCGACACCATAGCCTCTCCGGTGATGGGTGAGTAGTTTACCACAGACCTTCGGGTCCATAGTTATTAGCTAGATGGCTTCTTTTCTCTCTTTGGATCTCAATACAAAGTTCTCCTCGATCTTCTTGGAGATCTATTCGATGTAACTCTTTTTGCGGTGTGTTTGTCGAGATCCGATGAATTGTGGGTTTATGATCAAGATTATATATGGACAATATTTGAATCTTCTCTGAATTCTTTTATGTATGATCGGTTACCTTTACAAGTCTCTTCGAATTATCAGTTTGGTTTGGCCTCCTAGATTGATCTTTCTTGCAATGGGAGAAGTGCTTAGCTTTGGGTTCAATCTTGCGTTGCTCGATCCCAGTGACAGAAAGGGAAACGACACGTATTGTATTGTTGCCATCGAGGATAACAAGATGGGGTTTATATCATATTGCTTGAGTTTATCACTCTACATCAAGATGTGGGTTTATATCTTACCTAATGCATTACTCTGTTCTTATAAACTTAATACTCTAGATGCATGCTGGATAGCGGTCGATGTGTGGAGTAATAGTAGTAGATGCAGTCAGGATTCGGTCTACTTGTCATGGACGTGATGCCTATATACATGATCATGCCTAGATACTCTCATAATTATGCACTTCTCTATCAATTAGTCGACAGTAATTCGTTCACCCACCGTAGTACTTATGCTATCTTGAGAGAACCCACTAGTGAAACCTATGGCCCCCGGGTCTATTCTCCATCATATAAGTTTCCAATCTATTTATTTTGCAATCTTTACTTTCAATCTATATCATAAAAATACCAAAAATATTTATCTTATTATTATTATCTCTGTCAGATCTCACTCTCGTAAGTGACCATGAAGGGGTTGACAAGCCCTTTATCGCATTGGTTGCGATGTTCTTATTTGTTTGTGTAGGTACGAGGTGACTTGCGTGTAGTCTCCTACAGGATTGGTACCTCGATGGAGGGATATACAATGGAGAAGCTTTTCTGGTCACAGTTTGGCGCATCAAAGCGCCCACTGCTGCTGAATGAGCAGATGTCCCAATGGGCCGAGCTTCACAGGATATCTGGCGCTGCCATGAAGAACTTCATAATCCGGCTATGGCTGACTGAGCCTATTCTAAGTAGCTACTTCGGCTTGGTACAGTGGCTTGTTGATGCAGCGCCATGTATCGACGCTGTTAAGCGGTCGACGTGCATTGAAGGTGGACGGATGGCCTTTGCCCGCGTCAAGACATACTGGGAAAGATGAAGGCCATCGATGTTGCTGTTGGGGAACGTAGTAATTTCAAAAGAATTCCTACGCACACGCAAGATCATGGTGATGCATAGCAATGAGAGGGGAGAGTGTTGTCCACGTACCCTCGTAGACCGAAAGCGTAAGCGTTAGCACAACGCGATTGATGTAGTCGTACGTCTTCACGGCCCAACCGATCAAGCACCGAAACTACGGCACCTCCGAGTTCTAGCACACGTTCAGCTCGATGACGATCCCATGACTCCGATCCAGCAGAATGTCGGGGAAGAGTTCCGTCAGCATGATGGCGTGGTGACGATCTTGATGTTCTACTGTCGCAGGGCTTCGCCTAAGCACCACTACAATATTATCGAGGACTATGGTGGAGGGGGGCACCGCACACGCCTAAGAGATCAATGATCAACTGTTGTGTCTATGGGGTGCCCCCTGCCCTCGTATATAAAGGAGCAAGGGAGGGAGGCGGCCGGCCTAGGAGGAGGGCGCGCCAAGGGGGGAGTCCTACTCCCACCGGGAGTAGGACTCCTCCTTCCCTTGTTGGAGTAGGAGAGAAGGAAAGAGGGGGAGAGGAATAAGGAAAAGTGGGCTGCACCCCTTGTCCAATTCGGACTAGAGGGGGGGGGGGGCGCCTCCTTCCTTTTGGCCTCTCTCCTCTATTCCCGTATGGCCCAATAAGACCCATATACTCCCCGGCGAATTCCCGTAACTCTCCGGTACTCCGAAAAATACCCGATTCACTCGGAACCTTTCCGATGTCCGAATAGAGTCGTCCAATATATCGATCTTTACATCTTGACCATTTCGAGACTCCTTGTCATGTCCCCCATCTCATCCGGGACTCTGAACTCCTTCGATACATCAAAACTCATAAACTCATAATATAACTGTCATCGAAACCTTAAGCGTGCGGACCCTACGGGTTCGAGAACAATGTAGACATGACCGAGTCACGTCTCCAGTCAATAACCAATAGCGGAACCTGGATGCTCATATTGGCTCCCACATATTCTACGAAGATCTTTATCGGCCAGACCGCATAACAACATACGTTGCTCCCTTTGTCATCGGTATTTTACTTGCCCGAGATTCGATCGTCGGTATCTCAATACCTAGTTCAATCTCGTTACCGGCAAGTCTCTTTACTTGTTCCGTAATACATCATCCTGCAACTAACTCATTAGCTAGTTGCAATGCTTGCAAGGCTTAAGTGATGTGCATTACCGAGAGGGCCCAGAGATACCTCTCCGACAATCAGAGTGACAAATCCTAATCTCGAAATACGCCAACCCAACAAGTACCTTCGGAGACACCTGTAGAGCACCTTTATAATCACCAAGTTACGTTGTGACGTTTGGTACACTAGTAGAAAATGGAGCTTTAAAACCAGTTCGTAAGGGCCTTTAGTGCCGGTTCCATAACCGGCACTAATTGGTGGGCACTAAAGGCCGGCTAAAGTGCCACCACGTGGCGTGAGCTCGCGCCCTGGTATGGGGGACCTTTAGTACCGGTTGGTGTTAAGGTTTTTTTTTTGAATTTTTTTTTGAAAATTTTGGAAATTATTTTTGATTTTTTTTCGATTTTTAATTTTTCTGAATTATTTGGTGATTTAGTCTCTAATCACCTCTCTTAACTGCTCAAGTGTGGATCACTCATTCCAAATCATCTAACTTCCCGACCGGTCACCCATCCCTCTCACTATTCCAGCCCGAGCACGCTTAACTTTCGGGTTCTATTCTCCTTCGTTTCCAAGTCTGCACTTGTTGTTTTCTTGACAATAGTAAGATGCCAATCCTATTAACCCTCAGGAGTTTAGCTTGAGCATGAAGTCACACATTTCACTATTTGAGTTTGAAACTATTATTCTAAAAAATGGTAATTATTTAGTAACACTAATATTTCTTGAATAAGTTTGACCATAGTTTGACCACAGTTTGACCATAGTTTGACCATAGTTTGACCAGATTTGACCAAAATTCAAAAAATTGAAATAATTATTTAGTAACACTAATATTCTTGAATAATTATGTAGTAACATTAATACTTCTTGAATAAGTAGTTTGACCAGATTTAACAAATTTTTTTAAAAAAAACTTAAATTTGACCATATCTTTTTTTCCTTTTGGAATTTGGGGATTCTAAAATATTGCAAACAGGCCGTAGGCAGTCTCCATCGGATGCGGATTTTCATGCTGAAGTTTTTGATATATTATACGTTTTTTCTGACATCGTATGCAAAAGTTATAGCCGTTTTACATTTTCCATACACTTTTTGCAAAACATGTCCAAATTTAAGTTTTCAAATTTTCCTAACTAGTAGATGTAGTAATATAACTACCTCTCGAAGGATTTTATTTTTTGAAGTTTTTATCATTTTCTTTTGATTTTTTCAGAACTGAAATGGCGACACACGGGGGGGGGGGGGGGGGGGGTAGAGTTTGAAAATTACACTATAGTGCCGGTTTGTATCACAAACCGGTACTATAGGCCAGACCCCTTTAGTACAGGTTCGTGGCACAAACCGGTACTAAAGGTTAGCCCTTTAGTACCGGTTTGTGACACGAACCGGTACTAAAGGTTAGCCCTTTACTACCGGTTTGTGACACGAACCGGTACTAAAGGTGATCGTGGGGCCCCGGCCTGACGCCAGCCTGCCATCACCCCTTTAGTACCAGTTCGTGGCACGAACCGGTACTAAAGGTTCAACACGAACCGGCATTAATGCATAGCCGTTCGAACCGGCAGTAATGGTACCATTAGTGCCGGCTCAAATTCAAACCGGCACTAATGTGCTTCACGTTTGACCCTTTTTCTACTAGTGGTAGCACAGAAAGTGTTCCTCCGGTAAACGGGAGTTGCATAATCTCATAGTCATAGGAACATGTATAAGTCATGAAGAAAGCAATAGCAACAAACTAAATGATCAAGTGCTATGCTAACGGAATGGGTCAAGTCAATCACATCACTCTCCTAATGATGTGATCCCGTTAATCAAATCACAACTCATGTCTATGGTTAGGAAACATAACCATCTTTGATCAACGAGCTAGTCAAGTAGAGGCATACTAGTGACACTCTGTTTGTCTATGTATTCACACATGTATTATGTTTCCGGTTAATACAATTCTAGCATGAATAATAAACATTTATCATGATATAAGGAAATAAATAATAACTTTATTATTGCCTCTAGGGCATATTTCCTTCAGTCTCCCACTTGCACTAGAGTCAATAATCTAGTTCACATCGCCATGTGATTAACATCAATAGTTCACATCACCATGTGATTAACACCCATAGTTCACATCGACATGTGACCAACACACAAAGGGTTTACTAGAGTCAATAATCTAGTTCACATTGCTATGTGATTAACACCTAAAGAGTACTGAGGTGTGATCATGTTTTGCTTGTGAGAGAAGTTTAGTCAACGGGTCTGCCACATTCAGATCCGTAAGTATTTTGCAAATTTCTATGTCAACAATGCTTTGCATGGAGTTACTCTAGCTAATTGCTCCCACTTTCAATATGTATCCAGATTGAGACTTGGAGTCATCTGGATCAGTGTGAAAACTTGCATCGATGTAACCCTTTACGACGAACCTTTTTTCACCTCCATAATCGAGAAACATATCATTATTCCACTAAGGATAATTTTGACCAATGTCCGGTGATCTACTCCTAGATCACTATTGTACTCCCTTGCCAGACTCAGGGCAGGGTATACAATAGTTCTGGTACACAGCATGGCATACTTTATAGAACCTATGGCTGAGGCATAGGGAATGGCTTCATTCTCTCTCTATCTTCTGCCGTGGTCGGGTTTTGAGTCTTACTTAACTTCACACCTTTGTAACACAAGCAAGAACTCCTTCTTTGACTGCTCCATTTTGAACTACTTCAAAATCTTGTCAAGGTATGTACTCATTGAAAAACTTATCAAGCGTCTTGATCTATCTCTATAGATCTTGATGCTCAATATGTAAGAAGCTTCACCGAGGTCTTTCCTTGAAAAACTCCTTTCAAACATTCCTTTATGCTTTGCAGAATAATTCTACATTATCTTCGATCAACAATATGTCTTTCACATATACTTATCAGAAATGTTGTAGTGTTCCCACTCACTTTCTTGTAAATACAGGCTTCACCGCAAGTCTGTATAAAACTATATGCTTTGATCAACTTATCAAAGCGTATATTCCAACTCCGAGATGCTTGCACCAGTCCATAGATGGATCGCTGGAGCTTACATATTTTGTTAGTTCCTTTAGGATTGACAAAACCTTCTGGTTGCATCATATACAACTCTTCTTTAATAAATCCATTAAGGAATGCAGTTTTGTTTATCCATTTGCCAGATTTCATAAAATGCGGCAATTGCTAACATGATTCGGACAGACTTAAGCATAGATACGAGTGAGAAACTCTCATCGTAGTCAACACCTTGGACTTGTCGAAAACCTTTTGCGACAATTCTAGCTTTGTAGATAGTAACACTACTATCAGCGTCCGTCTTCCTCTTGAAGATCCATTTAATCTCAATGACTCGCCGATCATTGGGCAAGTCAATCAAAGTCCATACTTTGTTCTCATACATGGATCTCATCTCAGATTTCGTGGCCTCAAACCATTTCATGGAATCTGGGCTCATCATCGCTTCCTCATTGTTCGCAAGTTCCTCAAGGTCTAGTAACATGACTTCCAAAACAGGATTACCGTACCACTCTGGTGCAGATCTCACTCTGGTTTACCTACGAGGTTCAGTAGTAACTTGATCTGAAGTTACATGATCATCATCATTTGCTTCCTCACTAATTGGTGTAGTAGTCACAGAAACAGATTTCTGTGATGAACTACTTTCCAATAAGGGAGCAGGTACAGTTACCTCATCAAGTTCTACTTTCCTCCCACTCACTTCTTTCGAGAGAAACTCCTTCTCTAGAAAGGATCCACTCTCAGCAACGAATATCTTGCCTTCGGATCTGTGACAGAAGGTGTACCCAACATTTTCTTTTGGGTATCCTATGAAGACGCACTTCTCCGATTTGGGTTTGAGCTTATCAGGTTGAATTTTTTTCACATAAGCATTGCAACCTCAAATTTTAAGAAACGACGGCTTAGGTTTCTTGCCAAACCATAGTTCATACGGTGTCGTCTCAATGGATTTAGATGGTGCCCTATTTAACGTGAATGCATCTGTCTCTAATGCATAACCCCAAAACGATAGTGGTAGATCGGTAAGAGACATCATAGATCGCACCATATCTAATAAAGTACGGTTATGACGTTCGGACACACCATTATGCCGTGGTGTTCCAGGTGGCGTGAGTAGTGAAAGTATTTCACATTGTTTTTAACTGAAGGCCAAACTCGTAACTCAAATATTTTACTTCTGCGATCATATCGTAGAAACTTTCATTTTTTGTTACGATGAGTCTCCACTTCACTCTGAAATTCTTTGAACTTTTCAAATGTTTCAGACTTGTGTTTCATCAAGTAGATATACTCATATCTGCTCAAATCATCTGTGAAGATCAGAAAATAATGATACCTGCCACGAGCCTCAATATTCATCGGACCACATACATCTGTATGTATGATTTCCAACAAATCTGTTGCTCGCTCCATTGTTCTGGGGAACGGAGTCTTAGTCATCTTGCCCATGAGGCATGGTTCGCAAGCATCAACTGATTCATAATCAAGTGATTCCAAAAGCCCATCAACATGGATTTTCTTCATGTGCTTTACACCAATATGACCTAAACGGCAGTGCCACAAATAAATTGCACCATCATTATTAACTTTGCATCTTTTGGTTTCAATATTATGAATATGTGTATCACTACGATCGAGATCGAGTGAACCATTTTCATTGGGTGTGTAACCATATATGTAAACAGAACAACAATTTATTCTCTTACTTAAATGAATAACCGTATTGCAATAAACATGATCAAATCATATTCATGCTCAACGCGAACACCAAATAACACTTATTTAGGTTCAACACTAATCCCGAAAGTATAGGGAGTGTGGGATGATGATCATATCAATCTTGGAACCACTTCCAACACACATCGTCACTTCACCCTTAACTAGTCTCTGTTCATTCTGCAACTCCCGTTTCGAGTTACTACTCTTAGCAACTGAACTAGTATCAAATACTGAGGGGTTGCTATAAACACTAGTAAAGTACACATCAATAACATGTATATCAAATATACCTATGTTCACTTTGCCATCCTTCTTATCCGCCAATTACTTGGGGTAGTTCCGCTTCCAGTGACCAATCCCTTTGCAGTAGAAGCACTCAGTTTCAGGCTTAGGTCCAGACTTGGGTTTTTCACTTGAGCAGCAACTTGCTTGCCGTTCTTCTTGAAGTTCCCCTTTCTGCCCTTTGTCCCTTTACTTGAAACTAGTGGTTTTGTTTACCATCAACACTTGATGCTTTTCTTGATTTCTACCTTCGTCGATTTCACCATCACGAAGAGCTTGGGAATCATTTCTGTTATCCCTTGCATATTATAGTTCATCACGAAGTTCTACTAACTTAGTGATGGCGACTAGAGAATTCTGTCAATCACTATTTTATCTGGAAGATTAACTCCCACTTGATTCAAGCGATTGTAGTACCCAGACAATCTGAGCACATGCTCACTACTTGAGCTATTCTCCTCCCTCTTTTAGCTATAGAACTTGTTGGAGACTTCATATCTCTCAACTCGGGTATTTGCTTGAAATATTAACTTCAACTCCTGGAACATCTCATATGGTCCATGACATTCAAAACGTCTTTGAAGTCCCGATTCTAAGCCGTTAAGCATGGTGCACTAAACTATCAAGTAGTCATCATATTGAGCTAGCCAAACGTTCATAATGTCTGCATCCACTCCTGCAATAGGTCTGTCACCTAGCGGTGCATCAAAGACATAATTCTTCTGTGCAGCAATGAGGATAATCCTTAGATCACAGATCCAATCCACATCATTGCTACTAACATTTTTCAACATAATTTTTCTCTAGGAACACAATAAACTGGGAGCAACATCGCGAGCTATTGATCTACAACATAGATATGCTAATACTACCAGGACTAAGTTCATGATAAATTAAAGTTCAATTAATCATATTACTTAAGAACTCCCACTTAGACAGACATCCCTCTAATCTTCTAAGTGATCACGTGATCCATATCAACTAAACCATAACCGATCATCATGTGAAATGGAGTAGTTTTCAATGGTGAACATCATTATGTTGATCATATCTACTATATGATTCACGCTCGACCTTTCGGTCTCCAGTGTTCCGAGGCCATATCTGCATATGCTAGGCTCATCAAGTTTAACCCGAGTATTTCTGTGTGTGCAAAACTGGCTTGCACCCATTGTAGATGGACGTAGAGCTTATCACACCCGATCATCACGTGATGTCAGGGCACGACGAACTTTGGCAACGATGCATACTCAGGGAGAACACTTTTATCTTGAAATTTAGTGAGAGATCATCTTATAATGCTACCGTCATAACTAAGCAAAGTAAGATGTATAAAAGATAAACATCACATGCAATCAAAATATGTGACATGATATGGCCATCATCATCTTGTGCCTTTGATCTCCATCTCCAAAGCATCGTCATGATTTCCATCGTCACCGGCATGACACCATGATCTCCATCATCTTGATCTATATCAATGTGTCGTCACATGGTCGTCTCACCAACTATTGCTCTTGCAACTATTTCTATCGCATAGCGATAAAGTAAAGCAATTATTTGGCTCTTGCATCTTATGCAATAAAGAGACAACCATAAGGCTTCTTCCAGTTGCCGATAACTTCAACAAAACATGATCATCTTATACAATAACTTATATCTCATCATGTCTTGACCATATCACATCACAACATGCCCTGCAAAAACAAGTTATACGTCGTCTACTTTGTTGTTGCAAGTTTTTACGTGGCTGCTACGGGCTGAGCAAGAACCGTTCTTACCTACGCATTAAAACCACAATGATAGTTTGTCAAGTTAGTGTTGTTTTAACCTTCTCAAGGACCGGGCGTAGCCACACTCGGTTCAACTAAAGTTGGAGAAACTGACACCCGCCAACCACCTATGTGCAAAGCACGTCGTTAGAACCAGTCTCGCGTAAGCGTACGCGTAATGTCGATCCGGGCCGCTTCATCCAACAATACCACCGAAGCAAAGTATGACATGCTGGTAAGCAGTATGACTTATATCGCCCATAACTCACTTGTGTTCTACTCGTGCATAACATCAACGCATAAAACCTAGGCTGTGATACCACTGTTGGCGAACGTAGTAATTTAAAAAATTTCCCACGACACGCAAGATCATGGTGATGCATAGCAATGAGAGGGGAGAGTGTTGTCCACGTACACTCGTAGATCGAAAGCGGAAGCGTTAGCACAACGCGATTGATGTAGCCAAACGTCTTCACGGCCCGACCGATCAAGCACCGAAACTACGGCACCTCCGAGTTCTAGCACACGTTCAGCTCGATGACGATCCCCGGACTCCGATCCAGCAGAATGTCGGGGAAGAGTTCCGTCAGCACGACGGCGTGGTGACGATCTTGATGTTCTACTGTCGCAGGGCTTCGCCTAAGCAGCACTACAATATTATCGAGGACTATGGTGGAGGGGGGCACCGCACACGGCTAAGAGATTAATGATCAACTGTTGTGTCTATGGGGTGCCCCCTACCCCCGTATATAAAGGAGCAAGGGAGGGAGGCGGCCGGCCTAGGAGGAGGGCGCGCCAAGGGGGGAGTCCTACTCCCACCGAGAGTAGGACTCCTCCTTCCCTTGTTGGAGTAGGAGAGAAGGAAAGAGGGGGAGAGGAACAAGGAAAAGTGGATTGCACCGCTTGTCCAATTCGGACCAGAGGGGGGCGCGCGCCTCCTTCCTTTTGGCCTCTCTCCTCTATTCCCGTATGGCCCAATAAGGCCCATATACTCCCCGGCGAATTCCCGTAACTCTCCGGTACTCCGAAAAATACCCGAATCACTCGGAACCTTTCCGATGTCCGAATATAGTCGTCCAATATATCGATCTTTACGTCTCGACCATTTTGAGACTCCTCGTCATGTCCCTGATCTCATCCGGGACTCCGAACTCCTTTGGTACATCAAAACTCATAAACTCATAATATAACTGTCATCGAAACCTTAAGCGTGCGGACCCTACGGATTCGAGAACAATGTAGACATGACCGAGACACGTCTCCGGTCAATAACCAATAGAGGAACCTGGATGCTCATATTGGCTCCCACATATTCTACGAAGATCTTTATTGGTCATACCGCATAACAACATACGTTGTTCCCTTTGTCATCGGTATGTTACTTGCCCGAGATTCGATCGTCGGTATCTCAATACCTAGTTCAATCTCGTTACCGGCAAGTCTCTTTACTCGTTCCGTAATACATCATCCTGCAACTAACTCATTAGTTGCAATGCTTGCAAGGCTTAAGTGATGTGCATTACCGAGAGGGCCCAGAGATACCTCTCCGACAATCGGAGTGACAAATCCTAATCTCGAAATACGCCAACCCAAGAAGTACCTTCGGAGACACCTGTAGAGCACCTTTATATTCACCTAGTTACGTTGTGACGTTTGGTAGCACACAAAGTGTTCCTCCGGTAAACGGGAGTTGCATAATCTCATAGTCATAGGAACATGTATAAGTCATGAAGAAAGCAATAGCAACAAACTAAACGATCAAGTGCTATGCTAACAGAATGGGTCAAGTCAATCACATCATTATCCTAATGATGTGATCCCGTTAATCAAATGACAACTCATGTCTATGGTTATGAAACATAACCATCTTTGATCAACGAGCTAGTCAAGTAGAGGCATACTAGTGACACTCTGTTTGTCTATGTATTCACACATGCATTATGTTTCTGGTTAATACAATTCTAGCATGAATAATAATCATTTATCATGATATAAGGAAATAAATAATAACTTTATTATTGCCTCTAGGGCATATTTCCTTCAGTTGCGGTGAAGAGTCCGCCCCAGGGCAAGGACCGTCACGCACCAGATCATTATTTTGAAGACGTCTTAGAGGCTGCCCGCTTGATAGAGGGTCAATGTTCGAAAGCCATAATATTCGAGTGAAGTGTATGCTAATTGTAAAAGATTGTTTTTATAATCAGACTATGTTTTAGTTTTGCCTAAAGGCTTCTGTTCCTCCTGTGCGGCCGTTTGTATATGATCTGAAAGTTTTCCAGTCGTCGGATTCAGCCCCCTCGTAGGAAATACGGGGGTGTTCGGCAAGGCATATGATTACTCTTGACCAAACGTCTTGGTCCGTGAAGGAGGTGTCAGTGCGGCGAACCAGGACACCGGACTATAGGACGTTAACACTTTCACTTAGCCATAGGAGTTTTACGGTGGGTCTACGATATAGCCCCTGGTATGTACACGGATTACTCTAATACGATGTGTTTACATATTTGACCGGAAAGAGGTCCTTCGTGTGACACAGAGGGAATCGCGAAAGATTCCAATAAGTCATCGAGTGGTTGACCGGCTCTCGCCGCATCATGACAGTTAGTTTTCGGCTTTCTCTACCGAGGTGCTTAACCAGGTTAACCGGAAGCACAATCACAGTAGTTCTCTCTTTACTACCCTAGCCGATAGAACGGAACATAAGGTAGCAAGCACAGGAGCCGGGCAACCCAACTTTTGACCCAAGACATGATTCGGAGCTAATGCATATAAAGCCAAAACTCGCGATGCCTAAGTACGCTATAGAGCTGTTCGGACTTTGTCGATAACTCATTTGTTCCCATACCGAGCCCCTGGCAAGTTATGCCGAGGTGTAAGTTTAAACTAACCGTAAGGGCAAAACTCGGTTTTGTAGAAAAGAGCAGATTATGTTTGCTGGGATCTGAGTGATGTGCCAATTGTTTGTATAGATAATAATGCCGCACCCTGGCTATTTTACATGCCAAGTGTCAAAGGGTGAGGATAAAGGCACCTTACAGGCTCGAAATACTGAGTGCGGTCTAACTTTGGACCTCCTGTCGCACGTCTGCGTCGCCTGTCCTCGGTTAGGATATTCCTTGCTGGGAATGACTTTTGGATGAGTGTATGAACCCGAACTCCGGTAGGGTCCGCGGGTGACCTGCCTTTGATCCCTCTGTAGAGAAGATATTAAAAAATAAGATGGTTAGAAGAATGAGGAAGTATGTGGGAGTACTTGTAGGGCCATCCTTATTTTGCTTCCGCCGATGCCCCGGGTATTTTAAGTGCATACTTATGTATGCGTGGTACCGACTTCTGAGGCATATAAGGCGAGTGGCGGAAGCCGAATTGCTAGCCCAGTATGGGCATCGACTGGTCATGTTGAACAGAGATCGGCGTCGTAATGGCCTATGAGGTATGCGGTGAGGTGAAGCCGCTTTGTAGTTCAACCGAGGTATCCGTAGTATGATCTCCTGTACGGGGGGAGTTTTCCGTGCATTTACCTCTAGGGGTGTAAGTGACATACATCTTGTTTACTGATTTTACTTCGGGAGGAAACTGTTTTTGTCCCCCGGTGTTCGGTTGGTGAGTCTCTTCGCCATCGCTTTCGCCGGGTGGCATCTTCCCCTTGTGTTCGACATTTAACTTGCCAGCCTGTTTGAAAACCCAACAACTTCTGTTGGTGTGATTAGCTGGTTTATTGGGGTGGCCATGAATCTAGCAGGGTTTATCCAATATCTTGTCTAGATTGGATGGTTCATCCCTATTTGCTGTGAATGGCTTTTTTCGTTGGCCGGGTCTGGGGCTGCTGAATCCAGCGTTGACCACTGTATCGTGTGTTCCCGCGTTGCTATTGCGGTGCTTGCTTTTATTGCGTCGTGGCTTGCCATTGTCGTCCCGGACTTCGGAAGTGCCCGGGTCACTGGCGCTATTGCTTCTACGAGCGAGCCAGCTGTCTTCTCCCGCGCAAAAGAGGGTCATCAGAGTCGTAAGGTCTGGCATTGATTTTGGTTTTTCCTCACTGAGGTGGCGGGCAAGCCACTCATCCCGGACGCTGTGCTTGAAGGCCGTTAGGGCTTCTGCGTCCGGGCAGTCTACAATTTGGTTCTTTTTAAGTAATAACCTAGACCAGAGCTTCCTGGCAGACTCCCCGGGCTGCCGGACAATGTGACTTAAATCATCAGCATCCGGTGGCCGGATGTATGTACCTTAGAAGTTGCCGCAGAAGGCGTCTTCCAGATCTTCCCAGCTGCCAATCGAGTTTTCAGGCAAGCTGTTTATCCAGTGCCGAGCTGGTCCTTTGAGTTTTAACGGGAGGTATTTGATGGCGTGAAGATCGTCTCCGCGAGCCATATGGATGTGGAGAAGGAAATCTTCGATCCACATTGTGGGGTCTGTTGTTCCATCGTATGATTCGATGTTTATGGGTTTAAATCCTTCTGGGAATTCATGATCCATTACTTCGCCAGTGAAGCAAAGGGGGTGTGTGGCACCTCTATATCGGGTCACAATGCGACGTGTCTCTGTTGGGGTTCGTTTGTGATTTTTGGCCCAGGCGTGACTAAGTACGGCACGTCCGGATAGATAGTCATCGTCTCGTGTTGAGGTGTGTCCTCGCAATCTATAGATCGATCTGGTATGATCTGCCTTATTGTGCCGGTCCTGCCGAAGGCCGTGTTTATAATCCCGAGCTGTTTTATATATGTTTTCATGCTCCAATGGTATAGCCTGCTGTTCGGCTTGAATTTCTGCTTCCTCCCAACCACGTGGTGGTCTGTTAGCCATATTGCGCGAGGGAGGAACGAACTTCGATGTATCCTCATCAAATTGAGGTAGCACTTTGTGCTTCGGGTAACTCTTGGCTGGGCGCTTGAGGCTGTATTCTTCAGTTGCTAGGACATCAGTCCATCTGTTGTTGAGCAAATCTTGGTCAGCTTGAAGCTGCTGTCGTTTCTTTTCCAGGCTTCTTGCTGTGACTATGACCCGACGCTTGAAGCGCTCCTGCTCGGAAGGTTCCTCTGGAACGACGAATTCGTCATCGCCGAGGCTTGCCTCATCTTCGGAGAGCGGGAGATAATTGTCATCTTCCGAGTTGTCGTGTGTGGCCTGTTCATCAGGGCTAACTTGCCCGTTTCCTGGTTCCTCCTATTCGGAAGTTGCCTCAACAGGGTCTTCATCGTTTTCGGCATCTTCCAGAGTATTATTTCCTCCGATTCCAGCATTGCTGTCTTTTGAACGACATGACTTAGAGCGGCGCCGAGGGTACCGGCATTTGTGCTCTATCTCAGGAGTTTTATTCTCCACTGGATCTTCTTTGTCATCGTCGTTTGTTTCTTTAGGTGTATCCACCATGCACACGTTGTGCGAAGAAGTGGTCGTCCATCATCCAGTAAATGGCAGGTTTTGGCCCTGCTCCACGTCGGCATCGTCATCCATACCATCGATGTCTTCGAAGCTCTAATCAAGAACGTCGGTTAAATCCTCGAACGTAGCTATGAAGTGGGTGGCGGGTGAAATTCTCCATCGTCAGCCCCTAGTTCGGACCAGACATAGTTCGGCTGTGAATCCCCCGCCAAGGACAGGTTCTTTAATGAGTTTAGCGCATCTTCCAAGGGCGAGTGCTAGAAGATGTCGGCGGCGCTGAATTCGAAGATCAATAGGCGATCAGGTTCGGCGTCCGCAGACTCACGTGGTACGAAACTTATAGCCAAAGACGAGTCCGGACTTCCAGTGACATAGATATCGTGTGAGGTTAAGTCTACATGAGGCTCCAGCGCCGGGGAATCTGCGACCTCCATGGTGGGGCTGAGCCTCCCGTCCTTGGATGGCGCAGAGTGCTCCAGATCTAAGGCCAGAGCAGTTACAGGAGCTATCTCCTGGATGCGGTCTGTTGACAGATTTAGGTCATGCTCATCGAGGTGACCAGGAGCGGTCGCCGCAGTCTCGAATGCGGCGAAAATCAAATCTGCACGGATGTTCGCGACATAGTTCAAGCTCCCAAATCTGACCTGATGTCCAGGGGAGTAGCTATCGATCTGCTCGACATGGCCAAACGAGTTGGCCCGCAGTGCAAAGCCGTCGAACACGAAGATCTGTCCGGGGAGGGAAGTTTCTCCTTGGACGGCGTCATTATTGATGATTGAAGGGGCCATCACAAACCTTTTGGGGACGACCAAGTGGAACTCTCAATTAAAGCACCAATGTCGGTGTCAAAACCGGCGGATCTTGGGTAGGGGGTCCCGAATTGTGCATCTAGGATCGATGGTAACAGGAGACGGGGGACACAATGTTTACCCAGGTTCGGGCCCTCTCTATGGAGGTAATACCCTACTTCCTGCTTGATTGATCTTGATGAATATAGAGATTACAAGAGTTGATCTACCACGAGATTGTGATGGCTAAACCCTAGAAGCCTAGCCTGTATGACTATGGTATTGAATCTAGCACCCTCCGGACTAAGTCCTCCGGTTTAAATAGACACTGGGAGGATCTAGGGTTACACAAGGTCGGTTACAGAGAAATGAATCTACATATTTGCTCGCCAAGCTTGCCTTCCATGCCAAGGAGAGTCCCATCCGGACACGGGTGCGGTCTTCGGTCTTCGTATCTTCACAGCCCATCAGTCCGGCCCATGGCTAACCGAGGACCCCTTAGTACAGGACTCCCTCAGCAGGGGAGGGGGGGGGCTCCCTAGTCCAATTCAGACTCCCTATAGGGAGGGGGCGCGACTACCCCTTGTGGGCTGCCTCCCCTCTCCCCTATGGCCCATGTAGGCCCAATATTCCCCTGGGGGGGTACTAGTAACCCCTCGGTACTGCGGAAAAATACCCGAATCACTCGGAACCATTCCAATGTTCGAATGCAACCTTCCAATATATGAATCTTTACCTCTCGACCATTTCGAGACTCCTCGTCATGTCCGTGATCTCATCTGGGACCCCGAACAAACTTAGTTCATCAAAAACACATAACTCATAATACAAATCATCATCGATCGTTAAGCGTTGATAACCCACAAGTATAGGGGATCACAACAATTTTGGAGGGTAGAGTATTCAACCCAAAGTTATAAATTCGACACAAGGGGAGCCAAAGAATATTTGAAGGTATTAGCAGCTGAGTTGTCAATTCAACCACACCTGGAGACTAATTATCTGCAGCAAAGTGATCAGTAGCACAATAGTTTGATAGTTTTGATAGTAGTGATAGCAACAACGGTAATAGTAACAGTGCCAGGAGTAATTTTGTAGCAAGTGTAACAGTGATGATAGCAATAGTAACGCAGCAAGATCAATAAGGATAAATTCGTAGGTATTGGATCGGTGACTTATTGGATGATATTCAACATGTGACAGTTATAACCTAGGGCGATACGACACTAGCTCCTGTTCATCGATATAATGTTGGCATGTATTCCGTAAATAGTCATACGTGCTTTATTAAAAGAACTTGCATGACATCTTTTGTCCTACCCTCCTGTGGCATCGGGGTGCATATTGGAAACTAAGGGATATTAAGGCCTCCTTTTAATAGAGAACCGGAACAAAGCATTAACACATAGTGAATACATGAACTCCTCAAACTACGGTCATCACCGGGAGTGGGCCCGGTTGTTTTCACTCCGGGGTTGCCGGATCATAACCGTAGTAGGTGACTATAACTTGCAAGATCGGATCTAAAACATGGATATAATGATGAATTCATAAATGGTTCAGATCTGAAATCATGGCACCCGACCCCAAAGTGACAAGCATTAAGCATGACAAAGTCGTAGCAACATCAATCTAGGAACATAGTGGATACTAGGGATCAAGCCCTAACAAAACTAACTCGATTACATGATGAATCTCATCCAACTCCTCACCGACCAGCGAGCCTATGAAGGAATTACTCACTCCCAGTAGGGAGCATCATGGAATTGGCGATGGAGATAGGTTGGTGATGACGAAGATCGAAGATCCCTCTCTCTGGAGCCCCAAACGGACTCCAGATCTGCCCTCCCGAGGAAGAACATAGCTTGGCGGCGGCTCCGTCTCGTGGATCATGATAATTATTTTTTCCTGTTTTTTTCTGGAAATATGTGAATTTATAGTATCTGGGGTCGTCAGTGGGGCCACCAGGTGGGGATAACCCACCTGGGCGCGCCAGGAGAGGGGGGCGCCCCCTGGTGGGTTGTGCCCACCCAGGGGCCCCTCTCCGGTGGGTCTTGGCTCCATAAATTCTCTTTCATTCCATTAAAATTCCTCAAAAAGTTTCGTTCCATTCCGAGAACTTTTATTTTTGCACAAAAACAACACCATGGTAGTTCTGCTGAAAACATCGTCAGTCTGGGGTTAGTTTCATTAAAATCTTGCCAATTGGAGTCCAAAACAAGAGGAAAAGCGTGAGAAAAAGTAGATACGTTGGAGACGTATCAAATCCCCCATGCTTAAACCTTTGCTTGTCCTCAAGCAATTCAGTTGATAAACTGAAAGTGAGAAAGAAAAACTTTTACAAACTCTTTTGCTCTTGTTTTCATAAATAAGCTTAAACAACACCCAGGTTTTCAGCCAGCAATATAACTAACCATGTCGACAATAACTCTTAAAGATTATAATGATTCATATCAATAACATAATCAGCTAGCGAACAATAATAAGATATCTCAAACAACAACATGTTGTCAAAACAACCATGATATAATATGACAATAATGGTATCTCGCTAGCCCTTTCTGAGACCGCATACTACTACAGGATGCTGCTAACGCGACACTACGATTAGATACCCTTTGATGAAACTGTGTGCGATGCATTAATCACAAACGAGGATGTAAAAAACCATGAAAAAGGTGCAAAATGTTTGCGATGGAGGATGCATCAAACACGGTTCAGATTCTAGTTGCGTGTGCGATGCAGGGCACACGGTTAACCCGTTCGAACTGTTTGCGATGAGGCAGACCAATAGAAACGGGCAACCATATCAATGTGTGTGCGATATATGACATACAGTTTGCTCCGATGAACCATTTTCTATTAGGGAGTGGAACATAAACGGTGAGCCAGATCAAGGTGTGTGTGATATAGGGCATATGGTTCACTCGGAGGAACTGTTTTCGATTAGCGAACGCAACAGAAATGGTTCAACTTAACAAGATGTGTGTGATACGTGGCAAACAACTGACTCGAATGAACTGTTTGCGATGAGAATTTACAACACAGACAGTTAATACAGTTAGTTCGCGTGCGATTATGTGTGTACAAAAAACTTTGAAAAATGCAAACTAGTTTCTTGCGGTGGCTAGGAGTATCGCACACGATGCGTCTGCGAGTACTCGTGTGCGATGATTAGTAAGTTGCACATGCATTTCCTTATGTTAACACTTGTGTGATAAATAACACGTGGCAACTACGTGGTCAAGCTTCTGCCATCAATAAATTTTGTCCTTGTTTCTCGTCACATTGCTGATTACAACGCAATAAGTAATTGCAAATCTGTTCACACCCATCAAACTAATATGTGTTCGCACTTAGCACCGGGCTATAGAAACTACCCACTCAAAAATTACTTCATAGTTCCTCTCCTCGTCACCCACAAAACTGGTTTTTTCTATCAAGTCGTTCCACCATGACTGGTAGGAGGAGTTTAGGGTGGACATATAACCAGGCAGCAAAGACCAAGGCCGCGGAAGCACTAGAGAGGTCCCGCCACGAAGTCGCAGCCGCAACAGAGATGTCCCAGCGCGCCGCGGAGCCCTCGAACAAGCTCTCACGGGCACGCGAGGGCTCTCACAAGCGCATTCGCGGCGTCGGCCATCGTGATGAGCCGGCGTTCCTGAAGTCCTTCACCGGTGACGACGACATTCTCGCTGGCATCACTACGCAGCAGGAGCTCATTGACGGTTTGATGAAGCTGCTCAAGAACAGCGATGCCTCGGTTGACAAGGCGACCGGCCTCGTCGAGCAACTCATGGGTGACAATGCGAAGCTCCTCAAGTTGGTTGCCGAGAAGGAGTTGGAGGCCGCCGACTGGAAGATGCTGCATGAGCAGACTAGTGCCTCGGAGATGACGCTGAAAGCGTTCATCGAGGAACTGATGGGTGCCTTGAGGAAGCTCTGGATCGAGGGCAAGCAGGAGGTGGAGGAATCCGTGGCTGCTTTGAAGCAAAGTCGTGAGGAATTGAAGAAGGAGCTGGAGGATTTCTCCACCAGGAGATCCATTGACGAGTAGAGACAGTAGCGACCCAGATCGTTGTCTGCAATTTCCTTCTTCTCTTGCCCCCGTGTCTTCCGGGCTTTGCCGCATGCGCCATTTTAAATTATCCGGAATATGTAAGACAATTATTATCATCGTATTATCCGTTGCCATTTTATTTGTGCTCGTATTATCCATTGCCCTATGTGGCAATTTAAATTAAGGCGCAATACGAGTTGAAAACACGAACAAAGCAAATGCTGCCATGGGAGCACAAGCAAACACCCTCCGTCCAGGTGCTTTAATTAACCCATTAATGGAGAAGTTGTGAGCAAGGCGTGCGGCGGCTGGTGCATGGAGGTCAAAGAGCTCGCTTCCCGCTGAGCATGGGTGGCCTTGCTGCTCGCACGTTTCCCGCCGAGCCTGCGAGGTGGACAGGATGCACGCGTCCCATCGAGCCTGTGCGGCGGACTGCTCGCACGCGTCCCTTCGAGCCTGCATGGCGGACTTCTCGCGCTCGTCCCGTCTAATCAAACAGCTGCGCGCACGCCACCGAGTATGGTTAAATTTCGACACGGTAAATATAATACAACCGTTTCCGATATTAACGTGTCAGCTTTTTGTTTCAAAAAGGACTTCGTTGGCTACTAATGTGTGCGCCTCTTCTCAAACTGGATGATTTTTCTACCACGGCATATATGTGCCATGTCATGAAACCATGCCAAGTTTCTTGTTTTCTGGGTGACTTTTTGATTTGCTGGGATTTAAAAACCGAGATTCTCAATGTTTTAGGACGACGACAAGTTTGTAATTCATTCTCATTCCTTAAACAAGACCTAAACATGCACCCAATGACACATGTACGATTTCCCACCCATTTTGCTTCATTGGAGCATGTGGTTGTAGTTCAAATTTGAATTATGGACTACATTAACATATATACAATGGCCAAACGGACCCTGAACAGTTTCAAATTTCTGCCCGACACTCCTGTTATTCTATGTTGCCTGTAGAAAACAAAGTTCAAGGCGAGAAGAGGCAGCAATTATCGTTTAAATTTCAGCACAGATATCCTGTCATTCCATGTTGCCCGTAGAAGAAAATACAAGGCAAAGAGGGGCAGTGATTACATTTCGCCCACAAGGGGAACACGTCTCCTTATCGGAACCACGATGCTTCTTTGAGAGAAGCTCCAGTTTTTCGTAAGATGTTTGTAATAAAGCTTGGCCCAAATTGGACAATGTTTTTACCACGACATATATGTGCCATGACGTGACACCATGCCACCTTTGATGACTTTCTGGTGAGTTTAGGATTTATGGGGAGTTAAAAACCGAGATTAGAAATGTTCGAGGACAAGCCATGACACCTGTACAGTTGTAATTCGTTCCCATTCCAAGCATGGGACCTAAACATGCACCCAAGAACACATGTATAATTTTTCTAGCCATTTTGGTGAACTGGAGTGTATTTGTAGTTCAGATTTGAATTATGGACATTAAATGCCTAGGAAACTCAATTAGTGTATAAAAAGGCCAAACGAACCCCGAATAAGTTTAAATTTCAGCACGAATATCGTCTCGTCCCATGTTGCCCGTGGAACAAAATACAAGGCGAAAAGAGGCAGTGATTACGTTTCACCCACAAGGGGAACACGTTTCCCTATCGGAACCATGAGGCTTCTTTGAGAGAAGCTCTAGTTTTTGTAAGAGGTTTGTAATAAAGCTCGGCCCAAATTGGACAACGTTTTTACCACGACATATATGTGCCATGACGTGACACCATGCCACATTTGATGACTTTCTGGTGAGTTTAGGATTTATGGGGACTTAAAAACCAATATTAGAAATGTTTGAGGACAAGCCATGACAAAGGTACAGTTGTAATTCGTTCCCATTTCCTGGCATGGGACCTAAACATGCACCCAAGGACACATGTATAACTTTTCTAGCCATTTTGGTGAATTGGAGCTTGTATTTGTAGTTCAGATTTGCATTATGGACATTTAATGCCTAGGAAACTCAATTAGTGTATAAGAAGGCCAAACGAACACTGAATAAGTTTAAATTTTAGCACAGATATCCTGTCGTTCCATGTTGCCCGTAGAAGAACATACAAGGTGAAAAGAGGTAGTGATTATGTTTCGCCCACAAGGGGGACACGTTTCCCTATCGGAACCAGGAGGCTTCTTTGAGAGAAGCTCCGGTTTGTAAGAGGCTTGTAATAAAACTTGTGCCACAATTGACAAAAAAAATTCCTCAACATATAAGTGCCATGTCGTGACACCATGGCAGGTTTCATGATTTTCAGCTTAGTTTTCGATTTACGGGGATTTAAAAACCGATATTCTTCTCACGAAATGTTTCAAATAGCACATGGTTCACTCACGAAAGCCAATATTCAATGAAAACTTCGTGGAAACCATATTTTAAAGTTTCATAAAAATCTGAAAAAAAAATGTGGGATGTTAAGAAGCTGCTGTTTATTGCGATACAAAATTAAAAGTTAAAAAACATTACGAGATGTGAGCTATGAAAAAGACAAATTCCACCCTGAATAGTGACATTACTATTCGGCACTATTCAACACTGCTTTTGTCTTTTCATAGCTCACATCTCGTAATGCGTTTCAACTTGAAATTTTGTGTGGTAATAAAACATCATCCTATTAACATCCCGCATTTTTTTGGAATTTTTTTGAAACTTCAAAACATCTTTTTCTCATGGTTTTCACCGGTTTCCGCTGAATGTTGGTTTTCGTATGATATCCCCCCGCCCCCGCTGCGTGCGCGATCTGAGTCGTGCGTTCTGACTGGCCAGAACCCAAACCGCATGGATCGTACGTGTGCACCGTTGGATGTTCCCAGATCGAACGGCCACCCTGAGCCCTTTCGGCAGCACATGCAGTACATGGGTAAGCATTGTGCGCATGCGTCGTGTAGCTCACGCTTCCTTCTCTACTAGGTTTTCATTCAAAACAGGCTACCGTTTCTCGCCACTCCTCTCATCGGTTTCCCGCCTCTTCTCCCAGATATGCATGATGTAGATGTTCGTTTAATTCTTATAGCTCATCTCATCCAAAATCAATTAGTTATATAAAAAACTATTTTAAGATTCATGGAATTGTGCATTGTAAAGGTAAAAACAAAAAGTGACAATTCATTTAGAAAAAAAAGTTTGGCCAATTAATATATGGAAGATTCTAGAGAACAAAGGAGAAGTGCTTGTGTTTTGAGGTTTGTGCATTATTCTTAAGTTCAACCATGGAGTCTTCTAGATTGTACATGTGGCCGAATCTAGTGGAATGTAGATGATATCCAACGACCAGTAGTGCTCGGATTTGCCATCTCTGTACCGTCGGATTGGCTTCATCCAATGAGCAACTTTCAAAGTTATTCGCATACTATATAGGTGTATAGATATAGATGTGTGTATATATGTGTGTGTGTGTGTATGTGTGTGTGTCCCATGGTAGACAAAATAAAGTTTGAGTGCATGCGTGGGACGACCCCCCCTGATGTCTACTACACAACCTTCTTCTAGTAGACGTTGTAGGACCTCCAAGTGCAGAGGTTTGTAGGACAGTAGCAAATTTCCCTCAAGTGGATGACCTAAGGTTTATCAATCCGTAGGAGGCGTAGGATGAAGATGGTCTCTCTCAAGCAACCCTGCAACCAAATAACAAAGAGTCTCTTGTGTCCCCAACACACCCAATACAATGGTAAATTACATAGGTGCACTAGTTCGACGAAGAGATGGTGAAACAAGTGGTATATGGATAGTAGATAAAGGTTTTTGTAATCTGAAAATATAAAAACAGCAAGGTAACTAATGATAAAAGTGAGCGTAAACGGTATTGCAATGCTAGGAAACAAGGCCTAGGGTTCATACTTTCACTAGTGCAAGTCCTCTCAAGAATAATAACATAATTGGATCATATAACTATCCCTCAACATGCAACAAAGAGTCACTCCAAAGTCACTAATAGCGGAGAACGAACGAAGAGATTATGGTAGGGTACGAAACCACCTCAAAGTTATTCTTTCCAATCAATCCGTTGGGCTATTCCTATAAGTTTCACAAACAGCCCTAGAGTTCGTACTAGAATAACACCTTAAGACACTAATCAACGAAAACCCTAATGTCACCTAGATACTCCAATGTCACCTCAAGTATCCATGGGTATGATTATACGATATGCATCACACAATCTTAGATTCATCTATTCAACCAACACATAGAACCTTAAAGAGTGCCCCAAAGTTCTACCGGAGAATCACGACGAAAACGTGTGCCAACCCCTATGCATAGGTTCATGGGCGGAACCCGCAAGTTGATCACCAAAACATACATTAGGTGAATCACGTGGCATCCCATTGTCACCACAGATATGCACGGCAAGACATACATCAAGTGTTCTCAAATCTTTAAAGACTCAATCCGATAAGATAACTTCAAAGGGGAAACTCAATTCATTACAAGAGAGAAGAGGGGGAGGAGAAACATAAGATCCAACTATAATAGCAAAGCTCGCGATACATCAAGATCGTGCCAAATCAAGAACACGAGAGAGAGAGAGAGATCAAACACATAGCTACATGTACATACCCTCATCCCCGAGGGAGAACTACTCCCTCCTCGTCATGGAGAGCACCGGGATGATGAAGATGGCCACCGGAGAAGGATTGCCCCCTCCGGCAGGGTGCCGGAACGGGTCTAGATTGGTTTTCGGTGGCTACGGAGGCTTCTGGCGGCGGAACTCCCGATCTATTGTGCTCACGTATGTTTTTAGGGTATATGGAGATATATAGGCAGAAGAAGTACATCAGGGGGGCCACGAGGGGCCCACGAGGGTGGAGGGCGCGCCCCCTTGCCTCGTGACCTCCTCGTAGGCCCCCGACGTGCACTCCAAGTCTTCTAGGCTTCTTTCCTTCCAAAAATGAGTTCCGTGAAGTTTGAGGTCAATTGGACTCCGTTTGATTTTCCTTTTCTTCGAAACCCTAAAACAGGGTAAAAACACAAACTGGCACCGGGCTCTGGGTTAATAGGTTAGTCCCAAAAATGATATATAAGTGTATAATAAAGGCCATAAACATCCAAAAGAATAGATAATATAGCATGGAACAATCAAAAATTATAGATACGTTGGAGACGTATCAGCATCCCCAAGCTTGATTCCTACTCATCCTCGAGTAGGTAAATGATAAAAACAAAATTTTTGATGCAGAGTGCTACTTGGCATAATTTCAATGTAATTCTTCTTAATTGTGGTATGAATATTCAGATCCGAAAGATTCAAGACAAAAGTTCATATTGACATAAAAATGATAATACTTCAAGCATACTAACTAAGAAATTATGTCTTCTCAAAATAACATGGCCAAAGAAAGTTCATCCCTACAAAATCATATAGTTGAGTCATGCTTCATTTTCGTCACACAAGAATGCTTTCATCATGCACAACCCCGATGACAAGCCAAGCAACTGTTTCATACTTTAGTAATCTCAAACTCATAAACCTTCACGCAATACATGAGCGTGAGCCATGGATATAGCACTATGGGTGGAATAGAATAATGAGGGGGTTATGTGGAGAAGACAAAAAGGAGAAAGTCTCACATCAACGAGGCTAATCAATGGGCTATGGTGATGCCCACCGATTGATGTTAATGCAAGGAGTAGGGATTGCCATGCAACAGATGCACTAGAGCTATAAATGTATGAAAGCTCAACAAAAGAAACTAGTGGGTGTGCATCCAACTTGCTTGCTCACGAAGACCTAGGGCACTTGAGGAGGCCCATTGTTGGAATATACAAGCCAAGTTCTATAATGAAAAATTCCCACTAGCATGTGAAAGTGATGACATGAGAGACTCTCTACTATGAAGATCGTGGTGCTACTTTGAAGCACAAGTGTGGAAAAAAGGATAGTAGCATTACCCCTTTTTATTTATTTTCTTTTTTTGGGCCTTTTTTTCTTTGGCCTTTTTTTTGGGACAATGCTCTATTGAATGATGATCATCACACTTCTATTTATTTACAACTCAATGATTACAACTCGATACTACAACAAAGTATGACTCTATATGGATGCCTTCGGCGGTGTACCGGGATATGCCATGAATCAAGAGTGACAAGTATGAAAAAATTATGAACGGTGGCTTTGCCACAAATACTATGTCAACTACATGATCATGCTAAGGAATATGACAATGATGAATGTGTCATGATAAACTGGATGGTGGAAAGTTGCATGGCAATATATCTCGGAATGGCTATGGAAATGCCATAATAGGTAGGTATGGTGGCTATTTTGAGCAAGATATAAGGAGGTTTATGTGTGACAGAGCATATCATATCACGGGGTTTGGATGCACCGGCGAAGTTTGCGCCAACTCTCAATGTGAGAAAGGGCAATGCACGGTACCGAAGAGGCTAGCAAGGATGGAAGGGTGAGAGTGCGTATAATCCATGGACTCAAAATTAGTAATAAAGAACTCACATACTTATTGCAAAAATGTACAAGTCATCAAAAACCTCGGCACTACGCGCATGCTCCTAGGGGGATAGATTGGTAGGAAAAGACCATCGCTCGTCCCCGACCGCCACTCACAAGGAAGACAATCAAATAACACCTCATGTTTCAAATTTGTTACACAACGTTTACCATACGTGCATGATACGGGACTTGCAAACTTCAACACAAGTATTCCTCAAATTCACAACTGCTCAACTAGCACGACTTTTATATTATTACCTCCATATCTCAAAACAATCATCAAGCATCAAACTTCTCTTAGTATTCAATACTCTATATGAAAGTTTTTACTATTCTTGGATGCCTAGCATATTAGGATTATTTAAGCAAATTACCATGCTATTTAAGACTCTCAAAATAATCTAAGTGAACCATGAGAGTTCATCTATTTCTTCAAAATAAAACTACCACCATGCTCTAAAAGATATAAGTGAAGCACTAGAGCAAATGACAAACTACTCCGAAAGATATAAGTGAAGATCAATGAGTAGTTGAATAATTATGCAAATATGTGAAGACTCTCTAACATTTAATAATTTCAGATCTTGGTATTTTATTCAAACAGCAAGCAAAGCAAAATAAAATGACATTCTAAGAATAGCAAACATCATGTGAAGAAGCAAAAACTTAGGATCAACCGATACTAACCGATAGTTGTTGAAGAAGAAAGGTGGGATGCAACCGGGGAATCCCAAGCTTAGACGCTTGAGACTTCTTGAAATATTATCTTGGGGTGCCTTGGGCATCCCCAAGCTTGAGCTTTTGTGTCTCCTTAATTCCTCTCATATCACGGTCTCCCTAAATCTCAAAAGCTTCATCCACACAAAACTCAACATGGACTCGTGAGATAAGTTAGTATAAACCATTGCCAAAACCTTATCATACTCTACTGTAGCAAATCACTAAAATTATTATTCTACATTGCATACTAAATGCCTCTGAATATTTAATAGTCCTATCCTCAAATAGAATTATTAAATAAGCAAACATATGCAAACAATGCAAACATAACAGCAATCTGCCTAAACAGGATAGTCTGTAAAGAATGCTGAAACATCCATACTTCCCTAGATCCAAAAATTATGAAATAAAATTAACACTGTAGTAAATTTATCAGAGCTTAATATGCAAAAGGTTTCAACATTTTATCACATTCTGACTTTTCTAGGGAATTATTGCAACAGCGGTAAACTTTCTGTTTTCAAACAGCAACATGTATACTTGTAACATAGGCATAGTAAAGGCTATCAATGCCACTTTTATTGAAATAAAAGATGCAAAACATTGTTCTAAATAACAGCAAGAAAATCCTAACAAAATAAATTGACGCTCCAAGCAAAACACATATCATGTGGTAAATAAAAATATAGCTCCAAGTAAAGTTACCGATGAACGAAGACAAAAGAGGGGATGCCTTCCGGGGAATCCCCAAGCTTAGGCTCTTGGCTATCCTTGAGTATTACCTTGGGGTGACTTGGGCATACCCAAGCTTAGGCTCTTGCCACTCCTTATTCCATAGTCCATCGAATCCTTACCCAAAACTTGAAAACTTCACAACACAAAACGTAACAGAAAACTCGTAAGCTCCGTTAGTATAAGAAAATAAATCACCACTTCAAGGTACTCTAATGAACTCATTGTTTATTTATATTGGTGTTAAACCTACTGTATTCCAACTTCTCTATGGTTTATAAACTAGTTTACTAGCCATAGATTCATCAAAATAAGTAAACAACACATGAAAAATAGAATCTGTCAAAAATAGAACAGTCTGTAGTAATCTGGATCAAACGTATACTTCTGGAACTCATAAAATTCTCAAATAAATTTCTGGACCTGAGGAATTTATCTATTAATCATATGCGAAAATAATTAACTAAATATCACTCTCCAAATAAAAATGGCAGTAATTCTTGTGAGCGCTAAAGATTCTGTTTTTTACTGCATGATCAACAAGACTTCTCCCAAGTCTTCCCAAAGGTTCTACTTGGCACATAGAGAGGAAACTTTAAGCACATAGAGAGGAAACTTGATATTATTGCAATTCCTACAAGCATATGTTCCTACCTCATAATAATTTTTAGTAGCATCATGAATGAATTCAACAATATAACCAGCACCTAAAGCATTATTTTCATGATCTACAAGCATAGAAATTTTATTACTCTCCATATAAGCAAAATTTTTCTCATGAATAATAGTGGGAGCAAACTCAACAAAATAACTATCATGTGATTGAAAATTAAGATCAAGATGACAAGTTTCATGGTTATCATTATTCTTTAAAGCATACATGTCATCACAATAATCATCATAGATAGGAGGCATGCTTTCATCATAATAAATTTGCTCATCAAAACTTGGGGAACAAAAAATATCATCTTCATCAAACATAGCTTCCCCAAGCTTGTGGCTTTGCATATCAGTAGCATCATGGATATTCAAGGAATTCACACTAACAACATTGCAATCATGCTCATCATTCAAATATTTAGTGCCAAACATTTTATAGATTTCTTATTCTAGCACTTGAGCACAATTATCCTTTCCATCATACTCACGAAAGATATTAAAAAGGTGAAGCGTATGAGACAAACTCAATTCCATTTTTTATAGTTTTCTTTTATAAACTAAACTAGTGATAAAACAAGAAACTAAAAGACTCGATTGCAAGATCTAAAGATATAACTTCAAGCACTCACCTCCCTGGCAACGGCGCTAGAAAAGAGCTTGATGTCTACTACACAACCTTCTTCTTGTAGACGTTGTTGGGCCTCCAAGTGCAGAGGTCTGTAGGACAGTAGCAAATTTCCCTCAAGTGGATGACCTAAGGTTTATCAATTCGTAGGAGGCGTAGGATGAAGATGGTCTCTCTCAAGCAACCCTGCAACCAAATAACAAAGAGTCTCTTGTGTCCCCAACACACCCAATACAATGGTAAATTGTATAGGTGCACTAGTTCGACGAAGAGATGGTGAAACAAGTGGTATATGGATAGTAGATAATGGTTTTTGTAATCTGAAAATATAAAAACAGCAAGGTAACTAATGATAAAAGTGAGCGTAAACGGTATTGCCATGCTAGGAAACAAGGCCTAGGGTTCATACTTTCACAAGTGCAAGTCCTCTCAACAATAATAACATAATTGGATCATATAACTATCCCTCAACATGCAACAAAGAGTCACTCCAAAGTCACTAATAGCGGAGAACGAACGAAGAGATTATGGTAGGGTACGAAACCACCTCAAAGTTATTCTTTCCAATCAATCCATTGGGCTATTCCTATAAGTTTCACAAACAGCCCTAGAGTTCATACTAGAATAACACCTTAAGACACAAATCAACGAAAACCCTAATGTCACCTAGATACTCCAATGTCACCTCAAGTATCTGTGGGTATGATTATATGATATGCATCACATAATCTCAGATTCATCTATTCAACCAACACATAGAACCTCAAAGAGTGCCCCAAAGTTGTACCGGAGAATCACAGCGAAAACGTGTGCCAACCCCTATGAATAGGTTCAAGGGCGGAACCCGCAAGTTGATCACCAAAACATAGATCAAGTGAATCACGTGGCATCCCATTGACACCACAGATACGCACGGCAAGACATACATCAAGTGTTCTCAAATCTTTAAAGAGTCAATCCGATAAGATAACTTCAAAGGGGAAACTCAATTCATTACAAGAGAGAAGAGGGGAGGAGAAACATAAGATCCAACTATAATAGCAAAGCTCGCGATACATCAAGATCGTGCCAAATCAAGAACACGAGAGAGAGAGAGAGATCAAACACATAGCTACTAGTACATACCCTAAGCCCCGAGGGAGAACTACTCCCTCCTCGTCATGGAGAGCACCGGGATGATGAAGATGGCCACCGGAGAAGGATTGGCCCCTCCGGCAGGGTGCCGGAATGGGTCTAGATTGGTTTTCGGTGGCTACGGAGGCTTCTGGCGGCGGAACTCCCGATCTATTGTGCTCACGGATGTTTTTAGGGTATATGGAGATATATAGGCGGAAGAAGTACGTCAGGGGGCCACGAGGGGCCCATGAGGGTGGAGGGCGCGCCCAGGGGAGGGGGGGGGGGGGGCGCGCCCCCTTGCCTCGTGGCCTCCTCGTAGGTCCCCCGACGTGCACTCCAAGTCTTCTGGGCTTCTTTCCTTCCAAAAAATGAGTTCCGTGAAGTTTCAGGTCAATTGGACTCCGTTTGATTTTCCTTTTCTTCGAAACCCTAAAACAGGGTAAAAACAGAAACTCGCACTGGGCTCTGGGTTAATAGGTTAGTCCCAAAAATGATATAAAAGTGTATAATAAAGCCCATAAACATCCAAAATTGTAGATAATATAGCTTGGAGCAATCAAAAATTATAGATACATTGGAGACGTATCACCCCCCGCAGCCGCCTCGAAGTTGGGAAACTGACATCATAGGTATTGTACCAGGCTTGGAGTCGGGTACGGTGTTCGGTTTGTAATGTAGTTGGCGTGGCCCATCGAAGTTGTGCATTTGAGATTTAAACACACCATACACCATCGTATCCATACATATTTTCGGGCCGCATGCAGTGTATACAGGGTCTTTTGATCGACCACGTCTCCCTTGTGCGGTTTTTTGTGACGACATGGATATTTGTGGGATCCCCGAGTGTGTGTGTATATATATATATATCATCCCTTTGCTGATAATGAGGGGTATGTGTTGGCCATGAATGGAGTCCTCCTAGTTCGTGTTAGGGCCGGTCACCGTCAAATGTCGGTCAACCGAAGCTCGAGCTCATGCATTGTCAGGATTCCCTCCCAGATGCTCGGATTGCTGGGTTCGACCTACATCAAATGCTGCATATGTATCTCGTCCTTAACTACCTTGCCTTCATGGTTGTTGTCTGTATCGAGAGGTAGGCACCACATCTAAATTGTACATTATTCTATATTGAAAACACACATCACCCCTTCCCAACGTACATCATTTTGGGCCGCATGCAAGAGGTGCTGGTTTTGTGGTCCCTCTCGTGCGATTTTTATGATGGTTCAATATATTAGCCCATGAGGTTTATCAATAACAACTATTGTCATTTGACCAAATGATAGATTCATTGGTCCATCTTATGGTAGGTCATGGCGACATGCATGTATGACCAAAGTATCAATCATTACGTGCATCCGCCTGGCTGACATGAAGTGGAAGGTGGTGGGCCAAGAATCCTAGCTCGGTACGACATTATGTCATTATATATATCCTAGCTAGGTGGTTGTTAGGGTGCTTTCGTGTTTAAGAGGCAGGTGCCACCAAAGTTAAGCATTGTGTATTTAAAGTTCTAAACATCCCAAATATTCGTACATATATTTGGCCACTTCCAGGTGGTTCTTGACTTCTAGCCCCTCTCATCGATCTTCAACGACGCGCCCAACCGTGGGCCCGCTGGGTCAAAGTTGTGCATTGGAATTTTGAATATCATAGACCAACCTTTTCACTCATATATATTTGGGCCACATGCTGGTATGGCTGTCTTTTGACCTTCCCTAAAGTTATTTTTTGCTGCAAAGACTCTGATGACCCTCAATGGACACGGGGTATAATATCTTAACCGTGTGCGATACAAGTGTGATGTGAATCACCACGCTTGCGCAAGCGCGAGCAAATTAAGGGGGAGGTACTGGCTCAACCATGTGCGATGCAAGAGCACTAAAATCACCACAACCGCGCAAGCACGAGCAAATTTAGGTGGATGTACTGGCTCAACCGTGTGCGATGCAAGTGCGCTGAAATCATCATGACCGCGCAAACGCGAGCAAAGGGTGGAGGTACTGGCTTAATCGTGTGCGATGCAAGTGCGCTGTAAAACCACCACCTGTGCAAGCTAAAGGCGGGTAAGTTTATTTGTAAATTAGGACGAACCGTGTGTGATAGACCAGCTAGCTAGAAATATAAAAACAAACTACCCGCCTTGAGCGTTGCAAAAATCGGCGGATCCACGCCACTTTTCCTTATTATCATACACGCATATTTTTATTGGGCCGTGCGCATCTTGGGCACTCCCGCCCCGCATCAATTCCTTTACCCAAATTTTAGTAGCCGCCGTACTTCAACCATCGGCCACACTCCCCCAGCACCGACCTTATAGTAAAATTGCAGTAGCCGAGGCATTTGAACCGTCGCCCTCCCTCACCACCATCTCCACCCACCATTACTAAAATTTGCAGTAGCCGCAGTTTATCCTCAAACACGACCCCCCTCCACAGTCCCCCATGCGCCCCCTCCCCCCCTTAAACCCTAGCTCGCGGCCGCCGCCGGCGCCGCCGCCAACCCCTGCCGGTCTGCCCGTTCCTCCTAGCTTAGATAATAAAGTTCAGGTTACCTAGCGATTCCCATACCGTTGCCCCACTCCCCTGTGTTTTTAGATGAGGCCTGCGGTGTCCCTCCCTGCCGGATCAACATCCCCTGCTCCAGAATGTCACAGCCTAAGCTCGACCACGTATCCTAGGGAGCCCGGCGAGCGTTCAGCCAAGAAGAGGTTTATGATGGTCTCTCCGTCAGACGTTGGCAAGGTGGGCGCCGTTCGCCCCGACCTGTCGACCCCGGAGCAGCACGTCGCCGCGGAAGCCGGCGAACCCGTTAACAATGTTGCCATGTGGAAGGCTTCATGTCAGCGGGCTAGCGTATTACTATATCTTGGGAAAGCTGGCTACGACATCAAGCTCGTCCACACTGATGGCTTCACGCGGGCCATGTCACAGGTTAAGTGGTCCATCCCCAACCCCTCTGGCTCAAGCTCCTCGATCTCTTCGACGGCCCTGCCACTGATCTCCTCCGCCAAGCGGTCAAGGATTTGCGAGCTTTATACGCCATTGAGCCCATTTTGTCACTTCTGAAGGATATGTTCTACGACGGCGGCTTGGGATCCTCAATTGCCAAGTTAGATCTCATCGACCACGACCATGAGGAGGGCACCCACGAAGGTTCTTCCAAGGTGAAATAGCCCATCTGTGACATCAGAGAGTGCACCATGTGTCGGAGTAATGGGCCACGGGTAGCCTAAACCGAGTCCCTGAGCATTTCAACACATTGGGTCGGCTGCGTCCCTCCAGCATCAAGGATGAAGCGCCGCCTTCCGGTGGCCGGCTGGCTCATGCGGCCGGCTGCCCGAAGACGGCCAAGCACCAGAAGACGGCCCCAAGACAGGCCGACTCCTAGCAGGCGGCCTCCAGAGAGGCCGGCTCCTAGCAGGCGGCCCACGACGCCCTCAAAGTTAGCGCTCCCATTAAGAAGACAAGACAAGATGTGGCTACAGTATAGCACATCACCCCCATATCCAGTGCATGGCGCGGCCACAGTGCCCCGTACAGGCGGAGATCTCTGCACGACGCGACACTTGTGCCACTCCACCCTTGACGTCACTCCTGTCAGGGAGAGCCCTGCTCCCACGATGGCATGTCGGTACGGCCCACAGGCGGAGGGCCCTACTAGGCAGCGAGAGCCTGGATAGCGGCAGAAGCCTGACCAGTCGGACCCAAGGGAGGCCGGCCTCTAGCAGGCGGCCCACTCCTTCCTCGGAGTCTATGCACCATTAACCAGAAGAGACACGGAGGGCTACAGTGATCTCCCACCAGACGATGGGACTGTAGCCACGCCTCCCCAACCAAGTGAGTGTCATTAACGTTGCGGCTATAGTAACAGGCAGCCGCCAAGACCCGCGAGCGGCGGGAACGGCCTGTCGGCCTCATACCTGACCAGTCGGCAGGGCCCACCAAGCGGCGGGCCCCAACAGCTGGTGGATAGGCCGGCGACCCAAGACACTGACAACCGGGCCCAGCACCCAGCCAGATTACCATTGTACCCTGGGGGGTAGGCCTATTAAAACCCCCGGGGCACCCATGCAAAGGGTTCCGAATCTGTTAGACCTAGACTCACACACATAGAGAGAGGAGAGAGCGAGCCCTGCTTTCTCCTACCTCTAGCATAAAGCTCGAGGAGTGCCATTGTACTCACTAGTGCCTTAGTAATCATGCAGAGACCCCATAGAGCAGGACTAGGGGTCTTATCTCCTAGGACAACCCCAAACCTGGGTAAAGTACGCCGGCGTTTGTGTCTACGCCTCATCCAGCTTCCGGGCACCGGTGACGTTCTACTCGCTCCCACCATGATAAGCCATCCCTTGGCATATGTCGCACCCAACCCCCGACATTTGGCGCCCACAGTGGGGCGAGGTGCACCGTCGTCCGGAGACCCGTTTTGGACAGGAACCCTTTTCCTTCCTGGCGAGTGCAGCCACCCAGGCACGCCGGATGGCGCTTGCACCAACGCGCTGCATGGCGCAGAGGTCGCCTGCGCAGTGAGCTGCCTTGCCGATCTTGTTGGCGAGATCAGCCTCTCCGACAAGCCTGCGTCCGACGCAGGCACTGGCGGTCTCGAAAGCCGCCTCGTCAGCGTCCTCGACCAGCTCCACATCGCCGGCGAGCTGGCTGTAAACTTGGATTCCGTTGGCTCCACCGACCCGATGCTTGTCGACTCCGACACGGCATCCCTCGATGCGTTCCCCACCAACATGGTGATCATTGACGACCCTCTCCCTCGCGTCGACAACAGCGGCAGCATCGTCACGGAAGTGCTCGTCATCAGTCATGATGGAGCTTTCGGTGACGGTACCCGATATCCACTTGAGGTTGCGCTACGAGACCTGTCTAGACCAATCGCAGAAGATGCCGACGCCGAGACGCTAGAAGCCCGCCACGCCCAGCTCGTTGAGAGCGCCAAGAAGCTAGCCAGCATGAGGCACCTTTCGGAGGCTTACCAGCGCGAGATGGACCGGGCTGTTGGCAGCACGCCGGCTCCTAGCAGGCCCAGCCGCATCGGCCCGGTTCAGCAACATGGTGCGGCCATTGCCAGCATGTTCGGGGCAGATCGCCCCGTCTATGCCACTCCGATGGAAAACATACGAGCTTCCTAGGCGGCAGCAGATGAGATGGACAAGCTCGAGGGCGACGAGCGTCGCCACATGACGGAGTGCGTTCAGCAACTCATCGACGCGGCTGCTGAGCAGCAAGAAGCCGGCTGCCGTGCCGAAGCACCCAACCGGCGGAACGACGACCCTCCTCCCTGCCGCGAGCATGGCACGACATATCGGACGCCGACTGGTGGCACCTGAGGATGACGAGACAAGGAGCCGGCTACCAGCTGCAGCTGGACGCACATCACCATCGATCGCGACTAAGACGGCCACCCACGGCTGGTGGAACAACCAGACGGCTATCAGCTTCCCCCGCGCAGAGAAAGGCGCACCTCCCCGCCGCCTGTTGACCACCCGACACTCAGCGACCGCCTTGGCCCCCAGGAAGGAGTCAAACAGAACGATGCCCGCCACCGGATCGACCGCCTCAACCGATCCCTGGCACTAGAAGAAGAAGATGCGTTGGGCCCGCCTTGCTTCGGCCCCCGCATCCGTGACTAGCCCTTCCCCAAAGGGTTCACCCTCCCAAGAGACACACCCAAGTACACGGGCTTCGTAAAGCCGGAAGACTAGCTGGTCGACTACTCCACGGCCATTAGTATTGCAAACAATAACAAGCGTGTTGCCGTGAAGTATGTTCCACTCATGCTCCAGGGCACGGCCCAGACATGGCTGGACAGCCTGAAGCCCCGCAACATCAAGAGCTGGGTAGATTTCACAGATGCCTTCGTCTGCAACTTCACCAGCATGTACAAGCGGCCTCCTAAGCCTTGCCAACTCTCCTTGTGCGTTCAAGGCCCCAACGAATCGACTTGCGACTACCTTACGTGTTGGGCTAAGCTGCGCAAGTCTTGCGAAGGTGTGCACGAGGTGCAGGCTATTGAGTATTTTACAGACGGGTGCAGAGAAGGCACTCTGCTCAAGCACAAGCTCCTCTGCGACGAACCGGCGACACTTGACAAGTTACTGATCATAGCAGACAAGCACGCCACGGCCGACTCCTCCATGAAGATAGAGATCCAAGTTGATGCATCCGGCCGGGTGGCTCCCCAGGCTCCTCGAACTCCGACTGGTGATACCAGTCGGCGCGAGCAGCAGAACGACAACAAGCGCAAAGTACCACAACCGGCTTCCACCAGCCGGCAGGTGGTGACAGTTGATGACTAGCAGCCGGAAGGGCAGCCCCAGCCCAAGCGTCAGGGAGGCAGAAAGATGAATTGGCTGTCTGCTTTCTCCTATGAGCAAACCCTCGATGCTCCCTACAAATTACACAGCGGCGCGAAGCCGTCCAACCACACCACTCGAAAGTGTCATTGGCTCACGCTAATCTCCATGGGCGAGGGACTGGTACCGCCGCCGCCTGCCGGCCAGCCTCGCCCGCCTCCTCAGCATTCGGCAGCTCGTCCGACAGTCGGCGCCGTTCAAGATGAATATGCCGAAGAGCATGGAGCATATGTCGTCTTCACCAGTGTGGCCGATGATAGGCGCAGTTGGCGCCAACAGTCTCGAGAGGTGAATGCTGTGGCCACTGAAGCCCCAGAGTTCATGCACTGGTCAGAAAAGCCAGTCAGTTGGAGCCAGGCTGACCACCCAGAGGTAATGCCTTCTCTGGGTTCCTATGCCTTGGTATTGGAATCTACCTTCGCTACAGAGAGGCGATCTACTCGTTTCTCCCGAATCCTGATAGACGGCGGCAGCGGCATCAACATCCTGTACCGCGACACCATGGAGAAGTTGAAGATCAAAACCAAGCACCTCCTGTCCAGTCGGACTGTCTTCCATGGCATAGTTCCTGGCCTTTCTCACTCACCAATTGGCAAGATCAAGATAGATGTCCTTTTTGGAGACAAAGATCATTTCTGCCGAGAGCTCGTTTGGTTTGAGGTAGTTGACCTGGAGAGCCCTTACCATGCACTGCTCGGCCGACCTGCCTTGGCCAAGTTCTTGGCGGTACCGCACTATGCATATCTCAAGATGAAGATACCAAGCGCTAAGGGAGTCATTACCATCTCCGGAGATTACCAGAAGTCCGCCGACTGTGCAGCCGCTAGCAGCCGGCTGGCCGAGTCCCTTGTGATCGCAGCCGAGAAGCGGCTCCTTGACTGAGTGGTGGCCATGGCCAACAAGTAGCCGAACATGTCACCCGGTCCCAAGGAGCCAAAAGCTAAAGGATCCTTCAAGCCCGCCAAGGAGACAAAGAAGATACCATTGGACCCCGAGCACCCAAAGAGGTACGCTGTCATAGGTGCAAACCTAGATAGAAAATAGGAAAGCGAGCTCGTCGATTTCCTCCTTGAGAATCGGGACATCTTTGCATGGTCTCCTAAGGACATGCTGGGTGTTCCGATGGATTTCGTCGAGCACAAGCTACATGTCCGACCTGATGCCAAGCCAGTCAGGTAGCCCTTGCGCCGACTGTCCGAAGAGAAGAGTCGTTGGAGAAGAGATAACCCGGCTTCTAGCAGCAGTCTTCATTATGGAAGTATTCTTCCCAGAGTGGTTAGCCAACCCAGTCCTTGTGCTGAAGAAAAATAAGCAGTGGCGCATGTGTATTGATTATACCAGCCTCAACAAAGATTGGCCCAAAGATTCATTTGCTTTTCCAAGAATTGACCAAGTAACAGACTCCACAGCCGGATGCGAGCTGTTGAGTTTTTTGGACGCATACTCAGGGTATCACCAGATCAAGCTGAACCCGGCCGATAGGCTAAAGACCGCCTTCATCACACCATTTGGAGCATTCTGCTACCTGACCATGACGTTCGGCTTGAGGAATGCCGACGCCACCTTTCAGCGTTGCATGCAAAAGTGTCTCCTCAAGCAACTCGACAAAAACGCCCACGTCTATGTGGACGACATTGGGGTAAAAACAGAGAAGTGTGGCACTCTGTTGGAGGACCTCAAGGAGACCTTTGAAAACTTGCGCCTCTTTCAAATCAAGCTCAACCCGGAGAAATGCGTATTTGGAGTACCAGCTGGCCAGCTTCTGGGTTTTCTGGTCTCAGAGCGAGGCATAGAGTGCAACCCTTTGAAGATCAAGGCCATCGAGAGGATGGAGGTACCCACTCGACTGCTGGATGTACAAAAATTTACCGGCTGCTTGGCATCCATCAGTCATTTCATCAGTCGGCTGGGTGAGAAGGCTCTTCCCCTGCACCATCTCATGAAGAAGACCACTTTTTTCGAGTGGAGTGACAAGGTGGACGAAGCTTTTCTCCAGCTCAAGAAAATGTTGACCACTCCGCCTGTCCTGGCAGCTCCGGCTGCTAAGGAGACCATGCTTCTCTACATCGCCGCCACTAGCCGGGTGGTTAGCACAGTCATAGTTGTGGAGCGTAAGGAAGACGACAAGCCACTACCGGTCCAGAGGCCGATATATTACCTGAGTGAAGTACCGTCTGCCTCCAAGCAGAACTACCCCCACTATCAGAAGATGTGCTATGACGTACATTTCACCACCAAGAAGCTGAAGCCATACTTTCAAGAGCACCCAATCACTGTTGTCTGCACTGCTCCGCTTGCCGAGATCATTGGAAGCCGAGATGATTCAGGCCGAGTGGCCAAATGGGCCGTAGATTTGGCCCCTTACACCATCTACTACCTGCCTTGCACCGCCATCAAGTCCCAAGCACTGGCCGACTTCCTCGTCGACTGGGCCGAAACCCAGTACCTACCGCCAGCGCCAGACTCCACCCATTGGCGGATGCATTTTGATGGTTCCAAGATGCGCACTGGTTTGGGAGACAGCATCGTCGTCACCTCTCCCAAGGGCGACAAGCTCAGATATGTGTTGCAAATTCACTTGGCCGCCTCCAACAACATAGCTGAATACGAAAAACTTACACACGGGCTCTGGCTTGCGAAGGAACTTGGCATTCACCGGATCCTGTGCTATGGTCATTCTGACTTGGTAGTCCAGCAGTCGTCAGGCGACTGGGACACCAAGGATGCAAACATGGCAAGCTACCACTTCCTCGTCCAGCAACTCAGTGGATACTTTGAAGGGTGCGAGTTCCTCCATGTGCCGCGAAATGACAATGAGCAAGCGGATGCTTTAGCACGGATCGACTCCACCCGGCAAGCAATACTAGCCGGCGTCACCCTACAACACCTCCTCAAGCTGTCTGTTAAGCTGTCACTAGAATCAGATTCCATCTTCGTGTCGGCTGCCCCCGAAACGGTCGGATCTGACTTAGGGACTGCAGCAGTCGGCTCGGGGACTTCGGCAGGCGGCCCGGGGGATGTAACAGTCATACCCGGCCCAGGGACTTCAGAGCCCGCCCCGGGGACTGCAACAGTCGGCCCGCGGACTTCATTGACATAGCAAGCGGCAGCCGACTCCAACCCGCTGCCTCCCATCCCAACCACCCTCGTACAAGTACCAGTCCTGGTTGTTGAAGAAATAGTAGCACCTTCATGGGCGCAGCCTATTCTCAATTTTCTGGTAAACAAGGAGCTGCCAACTGAGGAAATCTCGGCTTGACAAGTGCAACGTTGAGCAGCAGCATAAACCATCATCAACAGAGAACTTGTGAGGTGTAGTGTCACTGGTGTGTACCGGCGCTGTGTGGAGCCAAAGAAAGGCCAAGCAATCCTCAAAGATATCCATCAAGGCAAGTGTGGTCACCACGCGGCTTCAAGATCACTTGTTGCCAAAGCTTTTCGCCATGGTTTTTTCTGGCCGACTGCTCTAGAAGATGCCAAAGACCTGGTCCAGAGATGTAAGGGATGCCATAAGTTCCGTTCCAAGCCACATTTGTCGGCTTCTCACTCTAGACCATCCCCATTGCATGGCCCTTTGCTGTCTGGGGGCTGGACATGGTGGGACCATTCAAGACATCATGCGGCGACATGACTCATCTGCTTGTCGCCGTGGACAAATTCACCAAGTGGATAAAAGCAAAGCTAATCAAGAAGTTGAATGGTTCGAATGCTGTAACTTTCATCGCAGACATCACTACCCAGTATGGCATACCACACGACATCATCACCGACAATGGCACGAACTTTGCCAAAGGCTCCTTGGCTCATTTCTGCGCGACGCATGGCATCCGACTGGACCTAATGTCTGTTTCCCATCCACAGTCAAACAGCCAAGTGGAGTGAGCAAACGGCCTCATTTTGTCCGGCATCAAGCCCCGACTGGTCGAGCCTTTGGAGCGTTCGGCCAACTGTTGGCTCGATGAGCTGTCGTCCATTCTCTAGAGCTTGCGCACAACTCCAAACAAGTCAACTGGCTTCACGCCTTTCTTCCTCGTCTATGATGCCAAAGCTGTCATCCCGATGGACAAAGAATTCGACTCTCCTCGAGTCAACATGTACACTGAGGAGGAGGCAAAAGAAGCACGAGAAGACGTCATTGATTTGCTAGAAGAGGGCCGGCTGTTAGCACTTAGCCGGTCCACCATCTACTAGTAGAGTCTACGCTGATACTACAATCGGAAGGTCAAGGCAAGATCTTCCAAGAGGGAGACCTTGTGCTCCGGCTGATCCAGCGAACAGCCGACCAGCACAAGCTCTCGGCACCTTGGGAAGGCCCCTTCATCATCAGCAAAGTTTCGGGCAACGACTCCTACTAACTGATCGACGCTCAAAAGCCCAGAGCACGCAAGAGAGACGACTCCGGCAAGGAGACAGAGCGGCCATGGAATGCAAACCTCCTTTGAGGATTTTACAGTTGATGCAGTATGTACCACACTACCTTTTGTATTAAGTATGAAGACTATGGGTCCCCCGAGAAGAGCTCGGGGGCTACCTTGTTTTATCTATATGATAAGTATTATGACTATGAATGTGTTATTTCATTTTTCCGCCTAGCACCGGGTTCGACCAGTCGACCTGGGGGCTCGCCGCCTTCTACTATGTGGTGCTTCCTGCAGTCGGACAAGTAGTGTGTTGGCACCTAAATCTTCTCCTGCCAGAAGCCGCAACTCGCAGAGCGACTGTCCGGTGGGCAGGAGCTAAAGGTAGAAAGGGTGTCCGCATGAAAAATGGCTAAGTACCCAAAGCATGCACATAGTTCAAGCCGGCTTCCCGCCTCATTGACCAGCTTCTACTTAACTTGCTAACGCCCTAGTCGGCTAAGTACTTGCCCTCCCGAAAGTAGCTAAATACTTGACCCAGCCACAGTCCGGAGAGTGGCTGTTTGGCTGACAAGACGGCAGCCAAGGGAGGGCGGCAAAGGAAAAAGCCAAGGGGCAGAAAGCAAGAAAAGTCAGAACTCGGCAAAAGCAGAATTTACGTGAAAGAATATTTACATGTCAAAAGGCCCTTGGCCACCATTAAAGAGAGTTTAAAATACACCTCGCGGGTGGAATTGCGCAAATTTAACAAAGTTTGTTGAGACTGATAAAGCAGGAAAAATAAAGATAAGTCGTTGGCCTAGGGAGCAGCTGAGGGGTCCGGCTGGTTGGTGGAGTCGGTAGTTCCAATTGGTGGAGTGGACGGCTGGTCAGTCTTCGCTTGGTCGCCTCCAGCTGCAGTCGGCGCACTCGAGGGAGGCTCGTTGTTTGAGGCACAGTCAAGCTGAGGCTAGCTGTCCGCTCCGACCTCTGGCATATCTTCTTTGCTTTCCTCATCCTCCTTGCCTTCTCCCTCGTCGCTGGAGTCGATCATCTCGGCCGAGTCTTCGCCATCCTCTGGGTTGAGCCCTAACCACTCTGGTGGCTCCTCGGCGCCGTTCTCGGCCAGTTTAGGAACAAAGACACCGGTGTCGGTGTACTCGGCGATCGCCGCCGCCCGCTTGACAAGGTCGCGCTCCACCGCCACCAGCTCCTCCTGGTCCTCCTACCAAACCATGGTCAACTGGGCTAGGTTCATCTCAGGATACCACGCCTTGACAAACTCCAAAGCCTGGCAAGCTCCAGCCCGGGCTGAGGAACCCTTCCAAGCCTCGAGTCGGTCGGTCGCCACCTCCAGCCAGTCGTCAGTCCGACTGGGAGTGCGCGGAGCCGACATGTCTGGCCACAGGGCGGAGATTCGTTGGGCCCCGACGCGCCGAAGGCGGCGCAACATCCGATGAGCCGGCCGAAGATGGGCCTCCATGCTGAGAAGTTGTTCGCTAAGGGTCCGGGGGGCATTGGTGGCGCACCTTCCGCCCTCCCTTCTTCACGATAAGCCTCAATAGCCTGGTTGGCGGCGCCAGAGTGGCCAGGAAAGAAGTCTGCTCAAGCATAAAGCAAAGAAGTCAGAATCTAGAAGTCGGCTTGATTAGCAGTTGGCTGCTCAAAGAAAGAAAAAGAACAAAGCTTACCATCAACCATGTCTTCAATCCTGTCGAAGTCGGCAGTCAGCAGCTCCTCCGTGTCAGTCCAGGCGGAGCGTTCTGTCTCGAACTTGGTGAGGAGATTGGACTCTTTCACCTCCGCCTCCGTCCGGGCCTCCTGGAGAAGCTCCGCCTGCACCACCAGCTGCTCGACTAGTCGGTCATGGTCTTGAGCCAGCTCGTTGCACTCTGCCTCCTTGGGGTGCAACGCGGTGTTGGCCTCACCCAACTGCTGCTGTAGTTCAGTGTTGGCCTCTGCTAAAAGTAGAGAAAGGGAAAGATGCCAACGATCAACAAAGAAGAAGTGCATTTGTCGGGGAGATCTGGCCCGACTGCTCATCAGTCGGCCCGAATCTCGGGGACTACAGCCTGCGGGTGTGCTGGCGTGCCCTCGCAGAAGAAGAAAACAAGGACTTACTCCGGCTTGCCGACAGGTCGGCGGTCCGTCGGTCCAGATCTCGGACGTTGGAGTTGAAGGTGACCTCACGGAGGTTATGATAGTCCTATTATGAAGCTAACAGATAAAAGTTAGCACTCAGCGCTTGCCAATTAAAGTTCCGAGCCGCCTGCTCAGCAGCCGACCCAAAACTCAGGGGCTACACCTAGTGGGTGCGCTGGCGCGCCCCCACAGGGAAATGAAAAGGATCAAAGACGAAGAAGCGAGAAACATACCCGAATGGTTGCACGCGAGTCCAAGAACGCCCTGTTGCACTGCTGAAGGGCAGTGGCCTCAGCTCGGAGTTTGGCCTGGACGTCTAGGATCGCCTGGTTTAAGGCGCCCATCTCGCCTCCTGATAACCCACAAGTATAGGGGATCGCAACAGTTTTCGAGGGTAGAGTATTCAACCCAAATTTATTGATTCGACACAAGGGCGCCAAAGAATATTCTCAAGTATTAGCAGCTGAGTTTTCAATTCAACCACACCTGGAAACTTAATATCTGCAGCAAAGTGTTTAGTAGCAAGGTAATATGATAGTAGTGGTAACGGTACCAAAGGTAACAGTAGTAAAAGTAATGTTTTTGGTATTTTGTAGTGATGATAGGAATAGCAACGGAAAAGTAAATAAGCGAAGAACAATATATGGAAAGCTCGTAGGCAATGGATCGGTGATGAAGAATTATGCCGGATGCGGTTCATCATGTAACAGTAATAACCTAGGGTGACACAGAACTAGCTCCAGCTCATTGATATAATGTAGGCATGTATTCCGAATATAGTCATACGTGCTTATGGAAAAGAACTTGCATGACATCTTTTGTCCTACCCTCCCGTGGCAGCGGGGTCCTTACGGAAACTTAGGGATATTAAGCCTCCTTTTAATAGAGAACCAGAACAAATCATGAACACATAGTGAATACATGAACTCCTCAAACTATGGTCATCATCGGTAAGTATCCCGATTATTGTCACTTTGGGGTTAACGGATCATAACACATAATAGGTGATTATAGACTTGCAAGATAGGATCAAGAACACTCATATATTGATGAAAACATAATAGGTTCAGATCTGAAATCATGGCACTCAGGCCATAGTGACAAGTATTAAGCATAGCAAAGTCATAGCAACATCAATCTCAAAACATAGTGGACACTAGGGATCAAACCCTAACAATACTAACTCGATTACATGATAGATCCCATCCAACCCATCACCGTCCAGCAAGCCTACGATGGAATTACTCACGCACGACGGTGAGCATCATGAAATTGGTGATGGAGGATGGTTGATGATGACGATGGCGACGGATTCCCCTCTCTGGAGCCCCGAACGGACTCCAGATGAGCCCTCCCGAGAGGTTTTAGGGCTTGGCCGTGGCTCCGTATCGTAAAATGCGATGATTTCTTCTCTTTGATTTTTTTCTCCCCGAAACTCAATATATGGAGGTGGAGTTGGAGTCGGAGAGGCAACAGGGGGCCCACGAGGTAGGGGGCGCCCTAGGAGGGCAGGCGCGCCCCCACCCTCATGGAGAGGTGGTGGGCCCCCTGGCCTTCATCTTTTGCAGGTATTTTTCTTATTTTCTAAAAAGTGGCCCTGTGAAGTTTCAGGTCATTCCGAGAACGTTTGCCCCTGCACATAAATAACACCTTGGTAATTCTGCTGAAAAGAACGTCAGTCTGGGTTAGTTCCATTCAAATCATGCAAGTTAGAGTCCAAAACAAGGGCAAAAGTGTTTGGAAAAGTAGATACAACGGAGACGTATCAACTCCCCCAAGCTTAAACCTTTGCTTGTCCTCAAGCAATTCAGTTGACAAACTGAAAGTGATAAAGAAAAACTTTTACAAACTCTGTTTGCTCTTGTTGTTGTAAATATGTAAAGCCAGCATTCAAGTTTTCAGCAAAGATTATAACTAACCACATTCACAATAACATAGGTCTCAAGTTTACTCATATCAATAGCATAATCAACTAGCGAGCCATAATAATAAATCTCGGGTGACAACACTTTCTCAAAACAATCATAATATGATATAACAAGGTGGTATCTCACTAGCCCTTTCTGAGACCGCAAAACATAAATGCAGAGCACCTTTAAAGACCAAGGACTGACTAGACATTGTAATTCATTGTAAAAGAGATCCAGTCAAGTCATACTCAATGTAAACTAATAGTAATGAATGCAAATGACAGCGGTGCTCTAGAACTAGTGCTTTTTAATAAGAGGATGATGACTCAGCATAAAAGTAAATAGATAGGCCCTTCGCAGAGGGAAGCAAGGATTTGTAGAGGTGCCAGAGCTCGGTTTTGAAATAGAGGTGAATAATATTTTGAGCGGTATACTTTCATTGTCAACATAACAACCAAGAGATGGCGATATCTTCCATGCTACACACATTATAGGCGGTTCCCAAATAGAATGGTAAAGTTTATACTCCCCCTTCCACCAACAAGCATCGATCCATGGCTTGCTCGAAACAACGAGTGCCTCCAACTAACAAGAGTCCCAGGGGGAGTTTTGTTTGCAATTATTTTGATTTAGTTTGCATAAAGCATGTGACTGGGCATCCGGGTGACCAGCCATTTATCTCGTGAGTGAGGAGCGGAGTACACTCCTCTTGAGAATAACCTGCCTAACATGGAAGATATAGAGAGCCCTAGTTGATACATGAGCTATTTGAGAATACAAAACAGGATATTTATTTGAAGGTTTAGAGTTTGGCACATACAAATTTACTTGGAACGGCAGGCAGATACCGTATATAGGTAGGTACAGTGGACTCATGAGGAATAACTTTGGGGTTTAAGGGATTGGATGCACAAGCAGTATTCCCGCTTAGTACAAGTGAAGGTTAGCAAAAGACTTGGAAGCGACCAGCTAGAGAGCGACAACATGAATATGCATTAAAATTAATCAACACCAAATGCAAGCATGAGTAGGATATAATCCACCATGAACATAAATATCGTGAAGGCTATGTTGATTTTGTTTCAACTACATGCGTGAACATGCGCCAAGTCAAGTCACTTAAATCATTCAGAGGAGGATACCACTCTATCATACCACATCATAACTATCTCAATAGCATGTTGGCACGCAAGGTAAACCATTATAACTCATAGCTAATCAAGCATGGCACAAGAAACTATGATCTCTAGTTGTCATTGCAAACATGTTTATTCATAATAGGCTGAATCAGGAACAATGAACTAATCATATTTACAAAAACAAAAGAGGTCGAGTTCATACCAGCTTTTCTCATCTCAGCCAGTCCATCATATATCATCATAATTGCCTTTCACTTGCACGACCGAACAATGTGAATAATAATAATAGTGCATATGCATTGGACTAAGCTGGAATCTGCAAGCATTCAATAAACAGGAGAAGACAAGGCAATATGGGCTCTTTTGTCAGATCAACAATAATGCATATAAGAGCCACTTCAACAATTTAATTATGGTCTTCTCCTATCGACCCCCAAAGGAAAGAAAAGAAATAAAACTAATTACACAGGAAAGCTCCCAACAAGCAAAAGAAGAACAAAAAATCTTTTTGGGTTTTCTTTTTAATTACTACTACAAGAATGGAAAGTAAACTATTTTTTTGGTTTTTCTTAAGGTTTATCAAACACACAAGAAGAAAGCATAAAAAGGAAAATAAACTAGCATGGATGATACAATGAAAAAGTATGAGCACCGACATCTAGCAATGAGTGTGTGAACATAAATGTAATGTCGGTGGGAAATACGTACTCCCCCAAGCTTAGGCTTTTGGCCTAAGTTGGTGTATGGCCACGGCTGGCTTGGCGGATATCCGTAGTAGAAGTTAGGGTCATACTGAGATGCAGCGGCTATCGCCTCCTGAGCTGCAGCGTGGCGACGAGCGGCCTCTGCTCTCCTCTCGTACTCATCTGCCTCCTCTCTGGTAATGGTATATCTTCCTCTTGCCTGATAATCAAAGAAGGCAGGAGCAGGGAGAGTAATATGGACAGCACGACGTCTGTCAAAGATTAGTCGACACTGGAGAGGTGATTCATTCCTCTCGACAAACTGGTGGTGAACCATAGCATTAAAGTCTAGGTAAGCAGGAGGTAATTCAATATCATCTTCGCGTATGTCTATACCAAGAAAATTAGTTATGCGGGTTGCATAAATTCCTCCAAAGAAATCTCCATTAAATCTATTAAGATGCAACCTACGTGCAATAATGGCTCCCAAATTATAAGATTTGCCTCCTAACACAGCACTCCGAAGAATATTGAGGTCAGGGACACACATGTGACATGCCTCATCTTTTCCATTAATGCATCTACCTATGAAGAGAGCAAAATAATGTATAGCAGGAAAGTGAATGCTCCCTATGGTAGCTTGTGTTATATCTCTAGATTCCCCCACAGTTATACTAGAAAGAAAATCTCTAAATTCAGATTTGCAAGGATCCCTTATACTACCCCATTGTGGAAGTTTGCAAGCAGTGGTAAAATCCTCTAAGTCCATAGTGTAAGATTTATCATAAACATCAAACATGACAGTTGGAGAATTACGTGAAGTTGAAAATTCAAACCTCCTCACAAAGGAACTAGTGAGATTGTGATACTGACTGCACTTCTCTTCCTCGAAGCTCACAAGATCAGCGTTACGCAAATATGCGTTAAATTCTTCTTTAATTCCCACTCGATCCATAAAGTTCTCAAAAGGCCATTCACAAGGATGCATTGGAGTGTCTCTTGGTGGCTCGTCATCAGCATCACGCATTGCAAGCCTGGGTCCTTGCTTCCTTGAAGAACCACCTTGGAACATTTTCCTAAGCATATTTCTTCCTCTAAAATTTTTTAGTAACTTCAAAATAAAAGTAAATCAAACTCAATAATATTGATAGCAGCTACTCCTACAAGTGCCTAGAGCATATATCATGCATCAAAACTAGTTTTGACCATATAAATTTGACATGAAAGCTCAAGAACAGGGTCACCTAAGCAGCAAAAAATTGCAATGAATAAATCACTAGAACAAAAACTAATTGGAGCAATGGAGGAGTCACATACCAAGGAACAATCTCCCCAAGCAGTTTTGTGAGAGGTGCTTTGAGCAAGGAGATCGAAAATGGCAGCAAAGTGAGCTTGGAATCGGGTTTGAGCTGGTTATTCGTGTTTGGGGCAGGAAGAAGGAGTGTATGGGTGAAAGGATAAGTGGAGGAGGGCCACCATGGGCCCACGAGGCAGGGGGGCACGCCCTAGAGGGGTAGGCGCGCCTCCACCCTCGTGGGCAGGTGGTTGGCCCCCTGGTGTGTTCTTAGTGCCAAATATTCTCAAATATTCTGGAAAAATCATATTTAAATTTCAGGGCATTTGGAGAACTTTTATTTTTGAGGTATTTTTATATTGCACGAATAATCAGATAATAGACAGAAAAATATTTATTTTTATTTTATTTAATATAAATAACAGAAAGTAAAGGTGGGGTACAGAAGGTTGTGCCTTCTAGTTTCATCTATCTCATGATCATCAAAAGGAATCCACTAACAAGGTTGATCAAGTCTTGTTAACGAACTCATTCCGAATAACATGGAACCAGAAAAATTTCGAATAACACTATGTTACCTCAACGGGGATATGCACATCCCCAATAATAAGAATATCATACTTATTCTTGACATTAGGAAGAGGAAATTCAAAACCTCCAAATATAATCGATGGAATTTTTCTAATAGAGTTGATACTATGAACTTGAGGTTGTTTCCTCGGAAAGTGTACCGTGTGCTCATTACCATTAACATGAAAAGTGACATTTCCTTTAGTGCAATCAATAACAGCCACTGCATTATTCAAAAAGGGTCTTCCCATAATAATAGACATACTATCGTCCTCGAGAATATCAAGAATAACAAAGTCGGTTAAAATAGTAACATTTGCAACTACAACAGGCACATCCTCACAAATACCAACAGGCATAGCAGTTGATTTATCAGCCATTTGCAAAGATATTTCAGTAGGTGTCAACTTATTCAAATCAAGTCTACGATATAAAGAGAGCGGCATAACACTAACACCGGCTCCAAGATCACATAAAGCAGTTTTAACATAATTTCTTTTAAAGGAGCATGGTATAGTGGGTTCTCCTGGATCTCCAAGTTTCTTTGGTATTCAACCCTTAGAAGTATAATTAGCAAGCATGGTGGAAATTTCAGCTTCTGGTATCTTTCTTTTATTTGTAATAATATCTTTCATGTATTTAGCATAAGGATTTGTTTTGAGCATATCAGTTAATCGCATATGCAAAAAGATAGGTGTAATCATTTCAGCAAAGCGCTCACAATCCTCATCATCCTTTTTCTTGGATGGTTTGGGAGGAAAAGGCATGGGTTTCTGAACCCAAGGTTCTCTTTCTTTACCATGTTTCCTAGCAACAAAGCCTTTCTTATCATAACGTCGATTCTTTGATTGTGGGTTATCAAGATCAACAGCAGGTTCATTTTCTCTAACATTATCATTACTAGGTTGAGCATCATCATGAACATTATCATTAACATTATTACAAGTTTCAAGTTCATTACCAGATTGTGTTTCAGCATCAGAAATAGAAATATCATTTGCATTCTCAAGTGTTTCAACAATGGGTTCACTAGAAGAACTAGGTGCATCTATATTATTTCTCTGAGAATCTTGCTCAATTCTCTTAGGGTGGCCTTCAGGATACAAAGGTTCTTGAGTCATTCTACCAGTTCTAGTAGCCACTCTAACAGCATAATCATTATTCTTATTACTCAATTCATTAAGCAAATCATTTTGAGCTTTAAGTACTTGTTCTACTTGAGTGGTAACCATATAGTAGCATGTTTACTAATAAGTTTAAGTTCACCTTTAACATTAGCCATATAATCACCCAAGTATTCAAGCATATTTGAATTATATTTCAATTGTCTACCAAAATAAGCATTAAAATCTTCTTGCTTAGCCATAAATTTATCAAACTCATCTAAGCATGGGCTAGCAAATTTAGTAAATGGGATTTCAGCTTTATCATATCTATAGAGAGAATTTACCTTTACTACCTGTGTCGGGTTATCAAGACCATGTACTTCTTCAATAGGAGATGGATTAAGATTATATGTTTCTTCAACAAGCGGTAAATTAAGACCATGTATTTCTTCAATAGGAGGTAAATTCTTAACATCTTCAGCTTTAATACATTTTTGTTTCATAGATTTCTTTGCCTCTTGCATATCTTCAGGACTGAGAAATAGAATACCCCTCTTCTTTGGAGTTGGTTTAGGAATAGGCTCAGGAATTTGCTCCAGAGATGTCCAATTATTTTCATTTGTCAACATATTATTCAATAGAATTTCAGCTTCATCCGATGTTCTTTCCCTGAAAACAGAACTAGCACAACTATCCAGGTAATCTTTGGAGGCATTGGTTAGTCCATTATAAAAGATATCAAGTATTTCATTTTTCTTAAGAGGATGATCAGGCAAAGCATTAAGTAATTGGAGAAGCCTCCCCCAAGCTTGTGGGAGACTCTCTTCTTCAATTTGCACAAAATTATATATATATCCCTTAAAGCAGCTTGTTTCTTATGAGCAGGGAAATATTTAGCAGAGAAGTAATAAATCATATCCTGGGGACTACGCACACAACCAGGATCAAGAGAATTAAATCATATCTTAGCATCACCCTTTAATGAGAACGGACATATTTTAAGGATGCAAAAGTAGCAAGTTCTCTCATCTTTAGTGAACAGGGTGGCTATTTCATTCAATTTAGTAAGATGTGCCACAACAGTTTCAGATTCATAACCATGGAAAGGATCAGATTCAACCAAAGTAATTATATCAGGATCAACAAAGAATTTATAATACTTATCAGTAACAAAGATAGGTGAAGTAGCAAAAGCAGGGTCAGGTTTCATTCTAGCATTTAGAGATTGCTTACTCCATTTAGCTAATAACCTTTTAAGTTCATTTCTATTTCTGCAAGCTAAAATAGCTAAAGAAGCTTCTTGATCAAATACATAAGCCTTAGGAATAACAAGTGATTCTTCATCATCACTTTCATCAGTATCATCAGATTCAATATTTTCAATCTCTCTAGCCCTAGCAAGTTGTTCATCAAGAAAATCACTAAGTGGCACAATAGTATCATGCATAGAGGTAGTTTCATCATAAGTATCATGCATAGCAGAAATGGCATCATCAATAACATGCGACATATCAGAACGAATAGCAGAAGCAGGTGTAGGTGTCGCAAGCTTACTCAGAATAGAAGGTGAATCAAGTGCAGAGCAAGATGGCAGTTCCTTACCTCCCCTCGTAGTTGAGGGATAGATCTTGGTTTTTGGATCTCTCAAGTTCTTCATAATGATAAGAAGATATATATCCCAAGTGACTCAAAGAATAGATCTATGCTCCGTGGCAACGGCGCCAAAAAATAGTCTTGATAACCCACAAGTATAGGGGATCGCAACAGTTTTCGAGGGTAGAGTATTCAACCCAAATTTATTAATTCGACATAAGGGGAGCCAAAGAATATTCTCAAGTATTAGCAGCTGAGTTGTCAATTCAACCACACCTGGAAACTTAATATCTGCAGCAAAGTGTTTAGTAGCAAGGTAATATGATAGTAGTGGTAACAGTAGTAAAAGTAATGTTTTTGGTATTTTGTAGTGATGATAGCAATAGCAACAGAAAAGTAAATAAGCGAAGAACAATATATGGAAAGCTCGTAGGCAATGGATCGGTGATGTAGAATTATGCCGGATGCGGTTCATCATGTAACAGTCATAACCTAGGGTGACACAGAACTAGCTCCAGTTCATTGATATAATGTAGGCATGTATTCCGAATATAGTCATACGTGCTTATGGAAAAGAACTTGCATGACATCTTTTGTCCTACCCTCCCGTGGCAGCGGGGTCCTTACAGAAACCAAGGGATATTAAGGCCTCCTTTTAATAGAGAACCGGAACAAAGCATTAACACATAGTGAATACATGAACTCCTCAAACTACGGTCATCACCGGTAAGTATCCGGATTATTGTCACTTCGGGGTTAACGGATCATAACACATAATAGGTGACTATAGACTTGCAAGATAGGATCAAGAACACTCATATATTGATGAAAACATAATAGGTTCAGATCTGAAATCATGGCACTCGGGCCCTAGTGACAAGCATTAAGCATAGCAAAGTCATAGCAACATCAATCTCAGAACATAGTGGACACTAGGGATCAAACCCTAACAAAACTAACTCGATTACATGATAGATCCCATCCAACCCATTACCGTCCAGCAAACCTATGATGGAATTACTCACGCACGGCGGTGAGCATCATGAAATTGGTGATGGAGGATGGTTGATGATGACGATGGCGACGGATTCCCCTCTCCGGAGCCCCGAACAGACTCCAGATCAGCCCTCCCGAGAGGTTTTAGGGCTTGGCGATGGCTCCGTATCATAAAATGCGATGATTTCTTCTATCTGATTTTTTCTCCCCGAAACTCAATATATGGAGGTGGAGTTGGAGTCGGAGAGGCAACAGGGGCCCACGAGGTAGGGGGCTTGCCCTAGGAGGGCAGGCGCCCCCCCACCCTCGTGGAGAGGTGGTGGGCCCCCTGGCCTTCATCTTTTGCAGGTATTTTTCTTATTTTCTGAGAAAGTGGCCCCGTGAAGTTTCAGGTCATTCCGAGAACGTTTGCTCCTGCACATAAATAACACCATGGTAATTCTGCTGAAAACAGCGTCAGTCCGGGTTAGTTCCATTCAAATCATGCAAGTTAGAGTCCAAAACAAGGGCAAAAGTGTTTGTAAAAGTAGATACGACGGAGACGTATCACCTCCACGCACCCACTCAGCGTGCGCGACGCTGGTTGCTTCGGCATCCAGAACGGAAGAGATCGCGGCGCCGACTTCCAGCGGTCATGGCGCCGAAGTCGCCTTCGCACCTCGGCGGTGCGATGGGGTGCTGGCCCCAGGAGTCAGGCCCATCACTGCTGCGTTTCCGGCTGGCGGGGCAGCCGGTTGTTTGTCCCGCGCTCCTCCTGACGACGGTGGCGGGGGCACGACTACCTCCGGCATGATGACGTTGCCGCCTTCCCTCTCCATGACCGTCTGTTCGTCGCTGGCTGCCCCGGTTGGCGCCACGAACTCTGGTGGTGGCGGCGCAGAGTTCAGGGGGATGGCGAACAATGGCGCCTGACGGCGCACGTTTTCTTCCACCAGCTTCTTCGCCGCGGCATTGGCCTCAGCCTCCGCTAGCTTCTTCAACGCGGCGGCCTCCGCCTTGTCCGCCTCCGCCTTCTCCATACGGGCGGCTTCCCGCTCCGCGCGCCTCCCGCCACTACAAAAAAAGACACATCCGTGACATTTTGGGCCGAATGAATTTTTTTCTGTCATACATATGACACTTCTTTGATGATAATTGTGACAAAACCTGGTATCATCATAGATGTGGTGGGTTCCTACTTCTATGACAAAAAATCATGACAGAAAATGGGCTTTTCGTCCCGGGCGGGCCAGAGACGCAGCTGCATGACATTCTTTGGGCCGTCCATGACGGAAAAAACCATGGTAGAAGCGAGGGCGAGGAAAATTTCGGGGAGTTCCCGGTTACGGTGGGAGGTCGGGGCCGAGCGATGCGCGTTTCTCTCGTACACATACGCGCGTGTGTGCGAGGCGTTGGCTCTAATTGAACCCGAGCGAGGCGTTGGGCTCTAACTGAACCCAAGCGATTGCAGTGCAGGCTACGCGTTACTGAACCCGAGCGATCGATCGATGGCTGTTAACTGAACCCGATCGAGCGATTCCTTCACTACTGCTGCTAACTGAAGCCGATCGATGCTGCCTCTGGGATGAACAGTGAGCGTTGCGGGAGGTTTTGGATGAACAATGAGCGGTGGCGTTGCCTCTGGATGAACAGGACCCCGTGGTGTGGAGGGCTGGATGAAAAGTAGACGGTGGAGGGGTGCCCGTGGAGGGATGGTTGAACAGGACCCCGTGGTGTGGAGGGCTAGATGAACAGTAGATGGTGGAGGGGCGCTTGAACAGTAGCCGGTGGAGTAGCGCGCGGTGGAGGCTGGATGAACAGGAGCCCGTGGAGGCTGGAGGAGGTCGACGGTGGAGATGAACAGTATCCCGTGGAGTCCCGTTTTGCGGTACGCCACACACCTCCCGATGAACAGGACCCCCGTTTCGACCGTAGAAGGTCCGTTTCGTCCATTTTGCGATACGCCACACCCCTCCCGATCAACAGAACCCCCGTTTCGACCGAAGGAGGTCCGTTTCCTCCGTTTTGCGGTATGCCACACCCCTCCCGATCAACAGGACCCCCGTCTCGACTGTAGGAGGTCCGTTTCCTCCGTTCATTGGTACGCTAGGCCTCATTTCCATAGCCTGTTCCGTTCAAGCCCTCCCGATGAACACGACCACGCATTCCGTTCTGACCCAGCCGGTTGGCTCCCACGTGTTCCGTTGCCTCCCGATGAACACAATGCATCCAATTGCCTCCCCATGAACACGACGCATTTCGTTGCCTCCCCATGGATACGACGCATTCCGTTGCCTCCCCATGAACACGACGACGACACTGTTTCTCCGTTCTGACCCATCCATGTACACGAGCCCTGGCCGTACATATGCGCGAGTAGGCGTTTGAGACCCCGCCCGTATGTACACATACGTGGCCGTATTTTCTTTCTTGCACCCTGGCCGCTGTACGTACGTGTACATGCTACGTGCACGCCTCTACTACGACACGTGCGCGCCTCTACTACGACACATGCACGTCTCTACATCGACCAGTATGTATGTACACGTTCACGACCAGAATGACAATGCTACGTACGCTTCGATCAGGTGGGTCCCGACTGTCAGGCACTTCCTTGCGTGCGAAGATGTAGCTGGTGGGTCCCAACAGTCAGGGGGCGAATCCTATTGTTTTTTTGCCCGGACGCACTTCCTTGCATGTGAAGGTGTAGCTGGTGGGTCCCAGCAGTCAGGGGGGAAATGTTTTTTTCACGAAATACGGTGGCCCGTCCGGTGGGTCCCCGCTGTCAGGTGGAGGAATAATTATTTTGCACGTAATAAGGAGGCACTTCCTTGCTGCGGCCGTGGACCCAGCTGTCAGCCTATCCACGTACAGTCCACATCCGATGGAAGCCGTTCCTTGACCACGTTGACCACGCCGCACCGAGAGCACCAGGGTGGTGGACGACGGCGAGGCCTAGGAAGGGGACAACGCGGAGCCGGGGAAGACGCGACAGTGGATGCCCACGCGTAGAGGAGTACGAGGGTTCACTGGTTCGCTGTGGTGTGAGGCCGCCGTCGCTGCAGAATAATAGGGGGGTGTGGGTGAGTAGAGGGATGGCCTGGCCAGTAGTGGGAGTAGTAGGGGGCGGTGAGGCCTCCGCCGCATCGCAGCCAGCCACGGGAGGTAGGAGCACGAGGCACGACCGGCGCTGGTTTGGGCGGCTGGAGAAAGAAGACCAGAGGTTGAAGAAGGACTACGGCCGTTGGCTGGACATCGTACGGTCACTGGAGCTAGAATCGTGCATATTGACTAAGTTGACAAAGCCCTCCGTCCACGTCAACTTAGTAGGCCCACAAGTCAGCCTGCCACTATACTGGGTCCCAGCTAGCAGGGGGAGTATTCATTTTTTTGTCCGTAATAAGGAGGCACTTCCTTGCGTGCGAAGATATAGCTGGTGGGTCCGAGCTGTCAGCGGCGGTAACGTTTTTTCGCGAAATACAGAGGCCCTTTCAGTGGGTCCCTGATGTCAGGTGGAGGAATCATTATTTTGCGTGTAATAAGGAGGCATTTCCTTGCGTGCGGCTGTGGACCCAGCTGTCGGCCTCTCCACGTACAGTCCACTTCAGATGCATGTCAGTCGTTGACCACGTTGACCAGGCCCAGAGAGCACCAGGGCGGTGGACGACGGCGAGGCCTAGGAAGGGAACAACACGGAGGCAGGGAAGACTCGGCAGTTGTTTCCCACGCGGAGGGGAGTACGACTGTACAAGGGTTTACTGGTTCGTCTGCCATCACCGGAGAATAACAGCAGGTGTGGGTGAGTAGAGGGATGGCTAGGCCAACGATGGGAGTACGGTGGGGCGGTGATGCCTGCACGACAGCGGAGCCGGCTGCGGGGAGGAGGGAGCAGGCAGTCCCGCCAGCGCTTGTTTGAGCGGCTGGAGCAGGAAGAGTAGAGATTGAAGAAGCACGACGGCCGTTGGATGGACATTGTACGGTCACTGGAGCTAGAATCGTTCATATTGACTAAGTTGACAAAGCCATCCGTCCCCGTCAACTTAGTAGGCCCACAAGTTAGCCTCCCACCATGGTGGGTCCCAGCTAGCAGGGGGAGTATTCATTTTTCTGTGCGTAATAAGGAGGCACTTCCGGTAGGTCCGAGCTGACAGCGGGGGAACGTTTTTTTCACAAAATACGATGGTCCGTCCGGTGGGTCCCAGTAGTCAGGGGCAAACATTTTTTTTGCAAAATACGGTGGCCCGTCTGGTGGGTCCCAGCTGTCAGGGGGGAAACTTTTTTTTCCGCAATATACCGGTGGCCCGTCTGGTGGGTCCCTGCTATCAGGTGGAGGAATAATTATTTTGCACACAATAAGGAGGCACTTCCTTGCGGCTGCCATGGACCCAGTTGTCAGCCTCTCCACGTACAGTACTCTTCCGATGGAAGTCGGTCGTTGACCACATAGACCACGACGCGACGAGAGCACCACGGCGGTGGACGACGGCGAGGCCTAGGAAGGGGACGACGCAGAGCCGGGGAAGACGCGGAAGTGGATGCCCACGCGGAGAGGAGTACGAGGGTTCACTGGTTCGACTGTGGTGTGAGGCTGCCGTCGCCGCAGAATAACAGGGGGAGTGGGTGAGTGGAGGGATGGCCTGGCCAGCGGTGGGAGTAGTATGGGGACGGTGAGGCCTCCGCGGCAGCACAGCCGGCCACGGGAGGAAGGAGCAGGCGGCACGACCAGCGCTACTTTGGGCGGCTGGGGCAAGAAGACCAGAGGTTGAAGAAGCACTACGGCCGTTGGATGGACATCGTTGACCACGCCGCGCCGAGAGCACCAGGGCGGTGGACGACGGCGAGGCCTATGAAGGGAACGACACGGAGCCAGGGAAGACACGGCAGTGGCTGCCCACGCGGTGAAGAGTACGAGGGTTGACTGGTTTGGCTGCCGTCGTCGGAAAATAACAGGAGGTGTGGGTGAGTAGAGGGATAGACAGGCCAGGGATGCGAGTATGATGGGGCCATGAGGCCTGCCCGGCAGCACTGCCGGCCACGGGAGGCGGGAGCAGGCGGTTCCGACAGCGCTGGTTTGGGCGGCTGGGGCAGGAAGATCAGAGACTGAAGAAGCATGATTGCCGTTAGATTGACATCTAATGGTCTGACGCTGGTAGAGTCGATTGTTGACTAAGTTTCTTTTTTGAGAAACCTTGTGTACGCATGAACTTAGTAGGCCCACAAGTCAGCCTCCAAATCTGTGGCAGACAAAAAAAAGCCCATTTGCTATTTTTTATAATTTGCAGCCCATTTGCTAATTCTTAAGTAATTTATTACTGCCCATTTTCTGCCCAGGACCATGGTCAAAAAGCTCAACCTTATTTTGCATATTTTGGTGGAGTCCGAACTATTGTAATCCCGAAATGACAAACATTTTTTAAGAACTTATTGATTTGCCAAAAAAATCATTTTGTTTTTGTAAGCAAATAAGACGTGGGACAATTGAGTTGGTTTAAGGGAAAACCAGTGGTAAAAAATCAGCGCTGGGTGGGAAAAACAACAAAAATAAGGATGTAAATATGAAAAGGGAATTTTATGTGTTTTCAATATAATGATACATGTATATGAACTAGTAAAACTATAGGCAGAGATTAGAAAACGGATGTAGGACATGCGTTTCAATAGGAAAATAGAACTGGGCTGTGTGTTTGATTCAGTAAAAAAACTGCCTGCGGATGTTGTAAGACAAAATATAACTAACGCTGGCGGGCCAGAGGCCAGTAGATACCTGCTGGATCTTTGTGCCCCGTTGTCGTCATGGGCTGGGCCTATTAAAAACAAAACCAACCCTGGGCAGTCTACAGCCCAGTTGAAACTTACTCGACCTGAAAAAACGATATACGTCCTCAATAAATGAGAGAATTCTGCAAGTACAGACTGATAACTGGGATGCAACATGGATATTGTTTTTTTGTCGTGATAATAAGTGCATGCACTTGTTTTGAAAAACTTGGAGAACTGGAAATTCGAAGGGCGGATGCTTATGCTACCCATCAAATAAAAATGAGGTGCCCGAAAATTCGTTTCGAAACAAATGATTCGGCTTTATATCCACGTCGACCCTCGGCATGATGGTTGGAAGCAAATGCAAGTTCATACCAAAAGATCGTTTACAACAATACCAACCTGCGGACGACAAGGTAGTACAACTACCAATACCAAACTAACTTATAATCTTTTTACTCCTGGCCCTAGTGTTTGTCTAGTAGAAAATCTTGCAGAGGACCAGCTCCCGCTCCTTCTCTTGCTCCAGGTCCCCGAGGTGGTACTAGTGCCTCACCCAGTTAGTCCTCTGCTGGTCGAAGTTCTTGTTGGTGTGCAGCACCAGAACCTTTTTTGCTGCCCGTCTACCGGCCGTTGACCATCACTGGCAAGGTATTGCCGGTCTTGTGCCACATCGCGTGCATGCCGCACTCCGACTGTATCTTGCGACGCATCCACGTGCCCCTTTTGAATGCCATGGAATTGCGCTGGAAGAAATTCTTCCTTAGGCCACTCAGTGTGATACCTGCAGTATTGTGGAATACATGTTTTAGTGTACCTAGTTGGCATTTTCATAACATCTTTGGCATGTTGCAGTCACTTGTTTCACTTTTTATTAACTGTCAAATTGTAATTGCTTCACCAGGTCTGCGTCTAAAAACAAAATAGAGCTATAAACAAAGGAATATGTTTGTGCAAGTAGACGGCCGATCGGTGTCTTACCTGGAAGTTTATCAGGTTGGGTGTAGCATATGCCGTGCTCGCTGTCGATGGTTGGTATGAACAAATCGATGAGAGACTGAAATCTCACGCTGTTAGCACTCACTTTGGCCTCAAGGTGCTCAATCAGCTCCTGATCCGTGGGATCGAACTTGACGCCAACCGGCAGCACCGGCCAATCCTTCTTCGACTTGCATCGGTAATTCCAGTTATATGGTACTCAATGTATGATCAATCAACTATTTTAAGTGAATGATGAAAGATTTCGACAGATAAGTGGTACTCCAAATCTGAAGTCCAGAATACCCGAACACGCCGCCGGGATTCTTGTGTCACCTCACGCGCAGCGTGTTGTCACGTCAATTCAATGTGTGGACATGATGAATAATTTGACCGAGGTATACTAGTACTGCTACTGTACTACTTACTAGTCATATTTAGTGTCACAATTTATACATAGGTTTAACTAACAAGTACTCACTTGAAGCCTAACTGATATATATATATATATGTATATATATATATATGGCTTCTGCACAGCATCTCCATCACCATTATCAGTACATCCTACGCAGGTGAGTCAGGTTGCACTTGATCCCAGGAAGGTATCTATCCTTCAAACCTGAGGAGTGCTTCAAACTAACAACAGTACATAATATCCAACAAAAGAGGGTCGTGCTACAGCAGCAGAATACATGGCTCAGTCTAGATATCAGCACGAATCAAGTTGTGCATATTTGCTGTTGGCATGAACCACATCGCCGCATGTCAGGTTTGCAAAAGCCATCCATCGCATGGAACCTTGATGCCTTTCACACACTAAAGATTATCTGGCAACAAGCTGTGTCGACGAATCTCTGGATATGGTGATTCATGAAACCCATGGTATGATGTGTAAACACAACCCCCCCTTGCGAATGGAAGTTTCATAGCACAGTAATCATCGCCGGTGATATGATTGATGATTGTTTGGATGATCGGATAATTGAGCCCAAGGAACAAGGAGTGGTTGCCGAGGCTGCAAACCCGCCTCCAATTGAATACGCCTGGCCCAACGGAGCTCGGATCTTTCTCGAACACGAAGCAGCCATAGCCATCAATGTCCCGAACGCCCCACGCATTGTACTACATGTGGTTTGATGTAATGGTTTAGTCAATTTGGTACGTGCGAATGAGCATCAAATGACCGTCGTCAGCTGAACGAGCGATAAACCACCACCCATTGGCTGGCATGATTCCAGGTCCTGTAATCATGAAGGCCAGCGCATTTGCGTCTGCTGCAACAATTCAAATTGGAGACCAAAATGACAAAAATAAACAATCATGTTCAGAGTATGTGTGGAATTAAGATTATTATAATAGTGACACATATCATAGACAGAGAATTGCAATGCCATGGTCATAATCATACCCCAAGTTAAAACAATAAGCCAATGGCTTTCATATTCTAGCAATATGTCATGGTTCAAACATCATGTAACAATGAGACGAAAACAGCTATGACAGCGCCTACTCATATTCTACCATAGCACTTACTACTACTGTTCTCATATCAACTCTAAGCAATAACATGCGTTGTTATAAAAATCTTGTAAACGAGAGTAACATATAGCAATCATGATGTTATGCTCATAATATGTATTCTAACAATCATTAGATGCCAATTGTTCTCATATCAAATCTAACAATAACATGTGTGGTCATAAAAATCTAGGAAATGAGAGGAACATATAGCAATGATGTGGTTATAGACATGCTATGCATTCTAAATTTGTAACAAATGAACATACAGTCGTATTCATAAGGTAAAGATGAGATGAGATAGAACAATTACACGACGATAGATTCCACCAGTATAGGCAGCCAATTTGTGCGTCGACCGTGTAAACGATGCCATCATGCACTATAGCATCAGACAGAAATGTTGCCTCAATAGGATTGATGATGAGCCATAACCATGTATGGCGATCGGATTCCAGATAGACTAATCCCATGTTGAACAAGGCAATGAGCTTGTAATCCATGTAGTCTTCTGATGGTGTGGGCACTTCGCAGATTACAACTTTCTGCAAACAGAGGTCGAGCCAAAAGCTTGATGCGTCTCATGCGTAGTAGGCAGGAGTGTCCGGCGGGCCGCGAGGCTCAATGGCGGCGGTATCCAACGATGGAAGGGTGATCTCTCGCTGGGTGTAGATATCCACGAGACGCCACGGACTACCGGTGTGGTGGACGAGGACGATCGAGTTATCCTTCATGCCCGCCTAGTAGTGGTCGCGTATGAAGGATAGGTGGACGGGTAGTGGTAGCATGTCGAGGGGCACCACGGCAACCTCCGTAGGATCGTCAAGTCGGTGTCTGGGCCACCTGCGAGGATCGGGCATCAGCAAGCAAGGTGTCTTGAAAAGAGCCGGCTGGTTGCAGATGAGTAGATGGTACAAAGACACCGAGCATGCGGCCAGACGGACGGTGCTAAGTAGATCCAGACGACTACTGATCTGCTCCAAGAGAACATCGGGGAGGGAATTCCAATCGCGGCTCTGCGTGTCAGTCGGTTCTGCCATTGGGGTTTTCGGTGCGTGCGAGCCAGTGGGGAAGTGGATTCGGGCGGGCGAGCGAAGAAGCTTCTCCTCGTGTGGCCGAGCAGTGAGCAGGGGGATATGGTACACGCAAGCTACCAAGGAAGATGGCGCGGGCGCGCGAGCAGTGAGCGGGGGTAAATAGTGTGCGGCCGACGATGGGGAAGAGAGGAGGAAGAAGAGTGGAAGATGGGGAAGAAAGTGCATTGAATCTCAATTCTACTAGTACTACTACGAGGATATACCATCCTTCGGAGTGTAAATAGTTACACCGATGACATGTGGGTCTACCACAACAGGGCCCATATGTCAGTTAATGGAGGACAGAGGTGCGTAGGCGTATTTGTGGAAGCATGCTCTACTGGCAAACATGATGGTAGTACTAGGTATGGCTGATTTAGTAACACCAACACGCTGGTTCAGCTTATTAATTACGTGTCCCATCTACTGCAGTGTGTATTGTCACTTCACTGTGAAGACTAATTGATTAGTTCTCTCTGACCGAGATGGGGAATAATGGATCATGAGGACTTCCTTTCTACAGTATCCATATGCCTCTACGCTCACTTCACTCATTTTGCTCCATACCTAGTCACTTGTTGAAATCTGTAGAAAGACAAGTACTCCATATTTGGGAACAAAGGGAGGCTTTTACTCCGTACTATTTGGGAACAGAGGGAGTATCACCATGAACATGCCAATGGGAGGGAGTAAGCCCCATGCATGCATGCATGCATGCAACATGCAACACTCACACGTACACATGGACACACGCAACACTCACGCACCCATGCGGCACACAGCACACGACACAACACACATGCTCACGCTCAAGTGCTCAACCTACTCCCTACATCCGTGAAAGACTGTACATTTAGAGATTTACACATTGACTAGGGCATAATTAACGCCCAAAAGTAGCAGACTTATGTGTGCATGCGACCATTGAGATAAGAAGATTAAATGAAGGCCGTTGCATGCTGTAATTAAGGATACACATGTAGCCTATACCTACAGCACAAGTTGGTGCATTAGTCAATCAATATCGATTTAGATTAAAGGCTAAATGCATTGGAAGTGTAGATGTACATCATGTACTACACTCTTTGTTTTATAGCTGATGTACACTCTTTGTTGGAAGACCGAGGGAGGACACGTGCATGCACTCACATACACAGCCAGGGCGGTTCACGCGCAAGGGTTGGACTCGTGTCGCGCCTGCGTAAAGTTTTGTTTAACTGATTTCTTTGCTCTGCCAACTGACAGGTGGGACCCAGAAACCAGGTGACAATTTAACCAGTCAACAAAGTGCCACGTCGACTATGTGGCCGGTCAGTAGGGTGAAATACGGTGCTCTACGATGAGCTAGTGATCGTATAATCGCCGCAAAACTATATATAGTGACTGTAAAGAGCATATTGTTACATACGTTGACCGCCAGTGTATTTTTCTCGTTTCAAATTAAGCCATATTAATCGGAAAGGACGCAGTATGGACTACTACTAGTAGTACTAGTACTGCTTTGATGTGTCCCGTCAACTCGCGGAACAAGGAGAAGCTTGCTTACTACGCCTCTCCCTTGCCCACGCGCGTGGTGGTTCGCAGGACGAGGAGATGGTTTTGACTACATCGCCCTCTCCCTCTCCCTCGCCCTCGCCCTCTCCCTCGCGGTGGACGTGCAGCAGTTCAATCGGTGTCAGATTGCCAGAAGCATATTGTACTGTAGTATCATCATTGTTGGACCTTCCGAAGAGGCGAAGAGCCAAGTGCAAGGTTCACACGAGTATGAACTGTTGAACCTCCCGAAGAGGCAAAGAGCCAAGCGCAAAGTTTTATAGGAGTTGTCGTCCTAGTAGGAGTGTACTACAACTATAGCGAACGATGCTACTGTATGCTGCCGCCACGTCACGTATATCCAAAGTTGTGCCACCTTTTTTCCTCAAAGAGTGTGTTGGAGCCCGTGCAACAACCACACAAGTTGCACGTACACATAACACATTTACTAGTAATAAATTCTAAAGGACAAATGCTAGTATGCCAGACAAGTTCATCTCCAATTCATGTGATAAATTTGTGCACGACTAGTCTACATATATTCACAGCGCTACCGTTCACAATTACCGTACTCCACTTACACGTTATAGATGGGCTACACGTCCCCCTCCAGGTTCCAGTCCCAGGTGTTCTTCATGGATGGCACGCTCCATAGCGGTGGGCAACGGGAATCATTATCGCAGCTTTCTAGTCCGGTTCCACACGATGGAGACTCATCCAAGCTGAAGCGGCATAAATCAGGGATAGCGTGTCCCAGCATGTCGTTCATCCGGCAGTGCGCACTGAAGACACAACCATCCTTCATGAACGGCAGGCCTTCCGTGTCGTGCACAGAAGGTGGCATCCGCTTCACAATGGGGTAGCTGTCCCCGATGAAAAGCGAGTACTCTCCAAGAGTGTTCCTCGGCACCCACGTAGCATCACGGGGGTCGAACTCGGCGCCGTTCATCTGGTACACGCGGCATCCCAGATCTGGACACATGGTGACATACATAGTCAAGGTCCATGCATAATAATGTTGTGCTTAAATATGGCAGTCAGTAATACTGTGCAGCAAATAGTACTACTCCGATATAGAGGAAGTAAAATAACCGGCTTATTATATATAGCCACTCTTGGCTACATGGATGAGATAGTAAGACATGGAAAAACAAAAATGGTGGTAGCTAGTGGGTTCAAGTCTTCAAGGGCCTAGCTATCTATACGCGTCCTCCAAGGTAAAAAGTACTCCTAGTACTACAAATCATACTACTAGTACAACAATGAAAGAGAAGTCGAGAGGGTTAAAAAATGGAATACCTGGGTAGATGGTGACGGTCCGATCGTGGTAGATTGTGTGACCATGTTGCACATCAGTGGTACCATGGGTAACGACTGCTAAGATAGTTGATCCCAATATGCCAAAGTCAGCTACAAGGTTCCAGGTTAGACTGAATCGCGAATGCAAATGCACATCCAGGATCGGCGATCTTATTTTGATCGGGGGATGACTGGTCCCTGCAAAATAATGGAGTACCGTTAGGGATGCAAATGATGGTTTGTGCATTCCGTTTGTAATCTCCCGTACCGTAGGATGGCAACCAGATGAAACAAGTCCCCTGGCTTGTCACCGCGAAGATGCGGCCTAGATGGCGCACGGCGTCTTCGAACGTGTAGGGGTACAAATCTGCCGCCGCCAACATGCGCCAGCTTCTGCTGTTACTGCCTTTTGCATTGATGGCAATCCTTATGTCGAACACCGCGATGAGATAGTAATCGTCGTAGCCACATCGCTTTGTCGGCGGGTCCGCAATTGCTATCTTCTTAAATCTCATGTAGGCATGATGATGCGTATTCAAGCCCAGCCAGTCCGGAAGGCCGATCCCAATGGTGGAGAAGGGGTCTACCGGAACGGCTGCACTGCTGTGGATGTTGTGCAAAATGATGGTGGTATCCGGCTAGAGGTATGCAAGCCAATCTTCGTTGGCACCGTCCCATACCTATATATAAGATGGTGGGCAGCAGAGAAATTACGGGACGGAAATGGACTAAGTAAGTACTACATGATCAAACTCCATTACTGACCTGCTCATCGGACAAAATCCGACTACCTCTCAACGTCGGCAACTCTAGCGGAGTCAACGTGCAACCATGGTCAGGGAGCGGTGGACTGTTAGAAGGATTGTCCCATAGAAGAACCTTCTCCTCGAGGACGCATGGAAGACCAATAAGCATGGCCTTTTCCCAAGCCTGTTTAAGCAGCGTCTTGAAAAAGTTGGTGCAGGAAGCACCAAGTCTTGCGGCGGTGAGGACGTCGGAGCTGCATGCGATTTCTCCTAGAGGATCATCGTCCAAGGTCTCCCAGCCCCGACGAGGAGGAGAACCACCTGGCGAATCCATGGGAGCAGCGATGAACTGCCTTCTCCTCGAGGGGAGGGGAACTGGTGAGGAGGAGATAAGAGCGTAGTAACCGCAGGTGACGGTGTCCTGGACTAGCGGGTACTCAACACGTCATCTCCCGATCTGATAGATTGGGCCGAGGACCCCCGTGGCCGTATACTCATGGGCCAGTTCGGACAGCTGCCGCATACGAGGAAGATTCCACAAGACTTGGCGATCAAGACAAGGACTTCTCCCCACCGGCGTATTCGGCTAGGACTCTTGTTAACCTAGGCCTCTGGTGCATTATATAAACCAGGGCCAGGCTAGTCGATAGATCATACATATACAACAACAATCATACCATAGGCTAGCTTCTAGGGTTTAGCCTCTCCGATCTCGTGGTAGATCTACTCTTGTACTACCCATATCATCCATATTAATCAAGCAGGACGTAGGGTTTTACCTCCATCGAGAGGGCCCGAACCTGGGTAAAACTTCATGTCCCATGCCTCCTGTTACCATCGATCCTATACGCACAGTTCGGGACCCCATATCCGAGATCCGCCGGTTTTGACACCGACATTGGTGCTTTCATTGAGAGTTCCGCTGTGTGATCGACAAAAGGATCGATGGCTCGCCTGCAGATCAACTGCGACTTCGGCGTCTTCGTCACCAGTTCGACTGGTCACCTTGGTTCGACCAAGAATTGCGCCCGTATTCGGATCACCATGTTCGGACGAGGGCCTTCATCAAACATCAACTCCGATCTCTATCAAGATCACGGAGGAATCATCTATGGAGCTCGGGGGCTCAACGTCAACATTGCCCTCAAGCGACCGTGCTTTTTTTGGACAGCGAACTCGTATCTGCCGCCACCACCTCCTCGAGTATCGCTTTGACGATCGCTTTGGTGGAATTGTGCGGAATTGAGTCTATAACAACCCCGGAAAATTTCGTTCAGTTCCGATGGAGGAATCTCTGGCAATCCACGATATACCTGAGCCCTGTCAAATCTGGATGGGAATTTCGATGAGTTTAGGGCGTGCTGTCCAGCTTCTAGCTCGGACGTCCTTTGGAAGATCCAACCGTTTATCGGCTGCGGAATTCCTATATCTACCACCTCTCAAAATTTCAGCTCGATCCGACCGTCCAAACTCCGGGAACCTTCTGATTAGTGCATCACTGTTCGGATCTGTTTTCTGCGCGAAAACGAATCCGACCTGAGTTCATCTTTTTTATGAACGGGATTTCGGACATCCCTTTTGAAGGAGGTTTTGTATGGGGTATTGTGTTTTGTTCCCGAACACATCCCACTAACTTTAAGATCTTTTGAACATGATCTTCAACATCATGCTGGTGTCAAACCAGTCTGGCAATATTACTCCACGGCTGCCGACCTGCGCTAGACACGTCGTCACTTTAGCGAAGGATAAATCATCATCAACATCGCCGCCCCACGGATTACACCGAGCGGGCATACCGGCATCGCCGCACAGTCGCTTCATCAAGCCGGCATCGACCACGTCACGACCTGCATCGACAGGGCCGCACTATTGCTTCTTCAAGCTGGTGTCCATCACGTCGACCTACTTCGACTCATCGGCTGACGTCGAGGCTTCGACATCTTGACTGGACTGGGGGCTTCGCCATCTCTTCATCAACCTACTCCGGACACTTCGGCGTCACTAGCTGACTAGCTCCGTCACGTTAGCTGGGCCGAGGGCTTTGCCTCGGCGAGTCAACCTTTACCAGCATTGCCATGCCGTCGCTTTATCGCCCATCAGGCAATGGGTGTGCGGAGTGAGTCTCAATTTTGGAAATCATCTTCCTTCGGATTGCTACAACAAATAAACCAGGTGTTATAAATCCCAGTATTTTTTGCTTGTTTGGGTTCATTTTTCCCAAGGAATTATTACTTTGGTTTGTCCATGATATGTACACAGGTCTATCAAATGGTGACCCCATTAACGACGGTCACGTGGTGGTTCAATCAGTTTCTGTCCATAGTCCGGCAAACGCCGCATCCAGAGCTCGGACCGACCTGTGAATTCAGGCTTTGTCATGTCTTTACTACATCACGCCGACGCCCTGCATCGATATTGACTTCGGCGCCAGGCCATATTTCTTCTATTCTTCACTTTGCATAAATTATTTATTATGCAACGATTTTTTTAATTATCATTATTACTATTATCTCCGGTTTGCACTATTTTTTGTGCACAAGAAAATGATCAGGGGACTTCGGCGTCACTCTGCCGGTCTGCATTGACCGAGCTATGTCACCACTTCGGCGTGTTGAGCTCTCCGCTCCGCCACCTCGGGACCGGTTTGGGGGATGGAACCTTGTCTCGCATCAAGTTCGGACCGCGTCATCAATACCGAACACATTAACCAGCTAAGTCGCTTTCATGCTCAAAGCTTTAATTTCTAACTTGTGTTCGGTTCGACCAAGCATTATACTTTTTTGGAAAAAATTTGCTTGTAAAAAATTTCCTTGTCCAAACTTTGTTTGTGGCGCATAAATTCAAATACCCCGTTTATTTGGGGGCTTCCTTCATGAAGCTTTTCCACTTGCATATGATTATACTTGTACGGCTTCGTTCCTTGTTCGTGTATTACGCCACAATATGCACCATATTGACTTAAGCGATTTGCAAACTGGGTTGCCTCGCTCCTGTGTTTACCCCTACATTCCCGATTGTTCGGCTAGGGAGTAAAGGGAGCACCTCTGCGATTGTCACGATCGAGTCGCCCGAGCCAGACCTCAGACTGGGTGAAGCCGAAAGCTAGCGCTCTTATAGTTTTCAATGATGGTCGGCACACAACGGAACTCATGAGTACAAAAAATCTATTGCACAAGTCTCATAATAAGAATGAGCACCGAAGAAAGGTATCGGTGGGGGTACTATTTTCTTTGAAGATGCTTCTTACACTTCACGGTAATATAACATAAGTTCCCTGAGCGCGCTTTGTCTGTTACAGCCTTATGGCCTGATTGCCTGGTTATTGGAAACACCGTTGATATTCTCGACCGATGGAGTACATAACACTTTTCAGTCCTTAAACGAAGAGGGAGAAGCCAACGGTCGGTTAAGACGTGTTTAAAATTCGGTTGAACATAGATATGATATAAGTACTTCGGTACATGCAATCATTCTTTTACCCAAGTCACTTGGGGGCTCTTAAATTTATTTGAGCCGTTTTATAATAAGTGTTCTTCTTCTTAGTCGTTGCAAAGTTTTATTATTATTATTATTATTTATCACTCCTTTTTTCTACACGAGTGTGCGGTCACTAGCCGGGGAGCCTAATTTCTCTCTCAAAGATGCTAGAGTTTAGTTTGCTAAACTGGCCTGATGAGAAGTACTCCGCCCTCGTGATAGGAGGTTGAAGCCATAGGCTGACCCGCTCAAAGTCTTGAGATAGGATGTATCATGTTAAAACACGACAGAAGCACTTCTTTTTTCTAAGACCAACTTTCGGATTGGCACCGAACACTTGATATTGTTCGGACGTCATGTTTTTACTAACGTTTCTTGGTTTTCCAAGCTTTTTGGCACTTTTAAACTATTTGTGCTTTTCCAGCATTAGTCTCGCAGTGCAACGCCGGACACCTTTAGGGATTCGGCAAAAACATTCTCAGATATTGCTATATATGCATCGGTTTCGAATTGTGTCTTCGGTCAATAGTTGGGTTGCCCGGCTCCTGCACTTGCTTCCTACATTCCGTTTTGTTCGGCTAGGCGTGCAAAGGGAGAACCACTGCGATTGTGCTTCCAGCTCACATGGTTAAGCACCTCAGTGGAGAAAGCCGAAAACTGACTTTCACAATAAGCGTAAACTGGTCAGCGATCCGATGACTATGTTAAATGATGGGCCGTTCATAACATTGGCCGAAGTGTTTACGGCTTGACCCCGACTGTCGCCGAACACTACCGGGGGCTATTAACTGGCCTCCCAAACTAAATCCTCCATATTTTGCTCTTACATTAGAGCTGAGGTTTAATGATCATGCTTAGCATGACAACCCAAAGAAAGGAACCGATAGCGGGACTATTTTCTTTGGAAGACATTTCTTCTGTTAAAACTCTCTGCGTACCTTTGTTTATAAAACCGTATGGCCAGATTGCCTTGTTTGTTGTAACTCCTGGACAGAGTACTAGGGTGATTAAGAAGCCGAGACGGTCAATTAAGGATCCCAATGAGTGGTAGTAGTTGTTCATGGATCACAGACACAGAACTCAGTTCCTGAGGACGCACTACTAGGAAAAAGGCTATAGTTAGGATTGATACTAATGGCGCACCATGGAAGCAGTGCGCCACTACTATATACTAATGGCGCACCGGTTGGTGATGCGCCATTAGTGTGGAAGACACTAATGGCGCACCAGAAACAGGGTGCGCCACTAGTATTATTTTTTTTCCATTTTTCCATACATACTAATGGCGCATCAGGTCGATGTGCGCCATTACTACTTCTGAGTAGTAATGGTGCACCAAGCAGACAGTGCGCCATTACTGTAAATTTTTTTATTCTTTTTTTTGCAAAACTACTAATGGCGCATCGTTTCACAGTGCGCCATTACTAGTTTAAACTAGTAATGGCGCACTATTACCCAGTGCACCATTAGTATATATATTTATTTTTTTTACTTTTTTGCAAAACTACTAATGGCGCACCACCTGCAGGTGCGCCATTAGTAACTAGGGTTACTAATGGCGCATTTGCTGCAGGTGCGCCATTAGTAACCAGGGTTACTAATGGCGCATTTGCTGGTGATGCGCCATTAGTAACCTGGGACCCCAACAAGATATTTCCCCACTTCATTCCCTCCACCTCCTTCTCCAAGCTTTCGGCCATCTCCTCCTCCTCACCTCATTTCCACCATAGATTCATCAAAATTAAGTGGTGAAATTACCTTTTTTGATAGGTAAGTAAGGGGAAAGCTATCTTCATGATGTAGATCTACTTTTTTTCTCCCTAGCTCGCTCCAACAACGTGCACATGCACTTTTTGTGGCCTAGCTAGATCTATGTATGTTTGTGGTGTTGCATGTGTTTGTGGTGCTGCATATATGTTTGTGTTTGAAGGTACCGGTATTTGAAATGCGATAGTTGCCAATATTTTGCCATAATGTTTTGATTCATTTCCGTTTCGGCGAGAATTTTGGCACTATGCATTCTTTTTGGTCCTATTTTTAGGGAAGGTCATGCCAAATTTTTTCTTGGTTCTAAAGTATCGTTTTGCTCTACCCCTCAGGCGGCCATGGTCCGCACGATGACTGAAGGCATCGTGAATAGGTTTTTGAGCTCCGCGAAGGCCGAGATGCTTCAAAAGAACGAGACAGAGATAAGATGTCCGTGTCGAAGATGCAAGCTGAAGAGCCTTATTGCGGACCCGGATTTCGGGCAGGTGCGGGACCACCTACTCTTGCCTGGTTTCATTTATGGCTATCGGTGGCAAGGTGATGAAGATGACTATGAAGTCGTCCATGGGGGCCGGGCAAGAAATGAGGAAGGGCAACAAGACAAGTACCACCGCGGCGAGGGCAGGCGAGAAGACGAAGAATCTCCAGGACATGATCACGACGGTGATGCTGTACACACTCATCATGTAGAAGATGTCGTACATTATGATGAGGAAGATGCTGTACACAGCCGGGGCAGACGACAATGGAGGCTGGGTGCATGACCCTCATATTCAGGAGCTGCTTCTCAAGCAGATGGATAATGCAAGAGCTGCCGCCCGAGAGAAAGCCAAGCTGGATCAACTGGAGATAGACGCGGTTACTCCATTGTATGAAGGATGCAGGCCCGAGGATACCCTCCTGAAAGTAACGCTCATGGCTCTGGAGATGAAGGTAAAACACAAAATGACCGACGCATGCTTCGACGAGAACATGTCATTCTGGCACGAACGTCTTCCCAAGGGGAACAAGTTCCCGACCAGTTTCGAGGAGGCGAAGAAAATCGTGTGTCCTCTGGATTCACCGCACGTGAAATACCATATGTGCATGAACAATTGTATCATTTATCGGGACGAGAACGCGGAGTCTACCATATGTCCGGTGTGCGGCGTCACTCGATACAAGAAGAGGAAGAAAGCTCCTCGAAAATCGGTGTGGTACTTTCCGATCACTCCTCGTCTACAGCGGTATTTCGCGGATCCTAAGGTAGCAAAGCTCCTGCGTTGGCACGCGGATAGGGAGGAAAAGAAGCGGGAAGATGACGGAAATGATCCGGAGATAAATAAAAAAGACAAGATGCTGAGACACCCTAAGGATGCGAGCCAGTGGCAAGCGTTGAACTTCGAATCGTAGAATTTGGGAAGGATCCAAGGAACATCATGCTGGGCACGAGCACCAATGGAGTCAATCCGTTTGGCAGCCAGAGAAGCACACATAGCACCTGGCCTGTGTTTGTGTGGATGTACAACCTTCCCCCCTGGTTGTGCATGAAGAGGAAGTACATTCACATGAGTATGCTAATTGAAGGGCCGAAACAACTAGGGAACGACATCAATCTGTATCTGGGGCTGCTGACGGAGGAGCTAGACACGCTGTGGAAAACGCCAGCCAATAAGTGGGACGCCGCAGAGAAAGAATATTTCCCTATGAGAGCCGCACTGCTCACGACGGTGCACGACTATCTCGGTTACGGATATCTCACGGGGCAGGTAGTCCACGGATTTTCTGGATGCGTAAGGTGCATGGATGACACAATGTATCGCCGGCTAGATAGAGAACCCGGGTCTTCGAAAACCGTGTTCATGGGACATCGAAGGTGGCTTCGCGATGATGACCCGTGGAGGAAACGCAAGGATCTATTCGATGGTGAAACCGAACCCCGAAAATGCCCGTGTACGAGGAGCGGCGAGGAAATAGACGAGCTGTTGAAAAATTGGAAAGACTGCCCACTACCGGGAAAGAAGCAAAAGGCGCCAGAGCTGGGAAAGAAGCGAAAGGCGCCAGAGCCGCTGCTGAAGGTATGGAAAACGAGGTCTGTTTTCTGGGACTTGCCGTACTGGAAGATCCACCGTGTGCCTCACAGCCTTCATGTCATGCATATCGCGAAGAACGTGTGCGAGAGTCTGCTTAGTACCCTGCTCAACATGCCAGAGAGGACCAAAGATGGGCCAAAAGCAAGGGCAGACTTGAAATCAATGGGCATCAGGCAGGAGCTTCACGCTAATGATGATGATGATGATGATGAGGCGAAGAAGGACACAGAAAGTCGTCGCAAAGGCAAAAAGGCCAAGAAGACCGGAAATGACTACCCTCCCGCGTGCGTCACTCTAAGTCAGGAGGAGATCGAGCAGTTTTTCACCTGCCTGCTAGGAGTAAAACTTCCTTACGGTTATGCGGGGAAGATAAGCAGATACCTAGACCCAACGAAGCAGAAGTTCAGCGGGATGAAGTCTCACGACTGTCACGTGCTGATGACGCAGATACTTCCAGTTGCAATCCGTGGGATCATGGACGTGCACGTCTGTGAAATGCTATTTGGCCTATGCAACTTTTTCGACGTAATCTCTCGGAAGTCGATTGGCGTGAGGCAACTCAGAAGGCTACAGGAAGAGATCATGGTGATACTATGCGAGCTTGAGATGTACTTACCGCCCAAATTCTTCGACGTTATGGTGCATCTGCTGGTCCATATCGTGGAGGATATCATCCAACTCGGGCCGACGTTCCTGCAAAGCATGATGTCGTTCGAAAGGATTAATGGTGTCATCAAAGGATACATTCGCAACATGTCACGTCCAGAGGGGAGTATAGCCAGGGGCTTTCTGACCGAAGAGTGCATCTCCTACTGCATGAATTATCTAGGCATCGAGAACCCCGTTGGTCTGCCCGTCAACAGGCACCTCGGCAGGCTCGCTGGATGGGGTCACCGTGAGGGTCGCCGCGAAATGCATGTCGACTTCGAGGGTCGACTCGCCGACTTTGAAAGAGTAAACCTAGTCACGCTACAACACATAGACGTGGTCGATCCTTGGGTGGTAGAGCACAAAACCTTTATTGAGAAGACGTACAATGACCGAGGCCAACAGAGGATGGACGGAGATATACTCAAAGAGCACAACTCATGTTTCACGGGTTGGTTCAAGCAGAAGCTTCTGTCGTACCCTTTACATGAAGATTCTTCCGCGGAAGAACAACTCATATTTGCCTTGTCACAGGGCGCCGAGCACAACCTGATGACCTATGAGGCGTACGATATCAACGGCTACACATTCTACACCGAGGACAAGGACATGAAGAGCGATGGTTATCAGAACTCCGGGGTAACGATGGAATCCTACACCGGTAACGACAAGAACAGATACTACGGAAGGATCGAGGAGATCTGGGAGCTGAGCTACGCTGGAGAGAAGGTCTCGATGTTCCTTGTCAGATGGGCCAAGAGCGTCCTAAAAGAAGACCGGTATTTCACCACCATGGTTATACCCGAAGCCAAATCCAAGACCGTGGGCGCAAACGTCACCGCGAAAAATGAGCCATGGGTACTGGCTTCCCAAGTGGACCAATGCTTCTTCATTACCGACCCGTCAAAGCCCAGTCGTGTTGTCGTGAGGAGAGGCAAAAGGAAGATCATCGGAATGGATGGAGTAGCCAATGAGCAAGACTTCGACAAGTACGGCGACCCGAAGATCAAACATGACGACGACGATGAAGTAGCAGCACACACCACAAGAAGAAGCAGGACCACCCTACCTAAAGGACGTCCGTTCCACAGAAGAACTTCATTTGCGAAAAAGAAGGGCAAGAAGATTGTGAACAGATAGCTAGCTAAGATCGATTGTATTTAAATCGTAGTCTTCATTTCTCGATTGTATTTCATGGGCACTTTTTGATATCATGAATATTTTGAAATTTCATGGGCACTTTTTGAATTCATGAGGACACTTGATCTCGATCCCCCTCCATCTCGATCTCGATTCCCCCTCCATCTTGATCTCGATCTCCCTCCATCTCGACCCCCCCCCCCCCCCCCCCCCCCCCCCCCCCCCCCCCCGCACCCTCCCACGCTAGCTCCGCCGCCGCCGACGACCCACCGCATCCTCCCCCGCTCCACCGCCGCCGCCGACCCACCGCACCCTCCCCGGCCCGCTCCACCGCCGCCGAACACCCCCCCGCACCCTCCCCCGCTAGCTCCACCGCCGCCGATGACCCACCGCACCCTCCCCCGCTCCACCATCGCCGCCGACCCACCGCACCCTCCCCGGCCCGCTCCACCGCCGCCGAGCACCCCCATTTGACGACATTTTTTCATATTCATAAAAAAATTATTACTGTTTTTATAAAAAAATATTAAAAAATAGCAGCAAAAAATAATAATAATAAACATACTAATGGCGCACCGCTCGTGTAGTGCGCCATTGCTATCTAAAAAAACATTGTAATGGCGCACTGCTCTGGTAGTGCGCCATTGCTATATAAAAAAACATTCTAATGGCGCACCGCTCTGGGATGCGCCATTGCTATCTAGAAAAAACATTCTAATGGCGCACCGCTCGGGGGTGCGCCATTAGTAATCTTCCCCCCTAGCTCTACCTAGCCCGACCCCTTCGTCCCTCCCTCTCGCGTGCTACCCCGCCCCACGTCGCCGCCGCCCCTACGTGCGCCGCCGCCCCCGCGCCCCCACCACTGCAGCTCCGCCATAGCCGACGCCTCCACGACCTCACCGTCGCCGACAGCCTGCCCGCTTCGGCCCCTGCCCTGCGCCGCCTCTACCTTAGTCCGGGCATGGGGTGCAGGATAACGACCGCGGCCGCCGGCCTCCCCACGACCAACCGAGGCACCCAGGAGGCCTCCCCGACGACCAATCGAGCCATCCCTTCGACGCCGCCGCCGCCAAACCCAACCCTGACCCCAACCCCTCCGGCGACCGGCCGCGCCCGCCCAGGTACCTCTCCTCCTTCCTCCTTCCTCCCTCTCCACCCTTCCTCCCCATTCCATCCCTCCCTCCCCTCGACCATGTCTGTTATCTTCTAATGATATTTGACAACTTATGGATAGAAATGCATATTTCAGTGTTTATAGCTATTAACACTTGCAAGTTACTGCACTACTAGCTAAATTCTGGTTAGTAAGTCTATATCCGCCTCCTGTTGTAATTTGGTGATGTATGTGGCTGTCTAAGTACCTACACAAAATTCCCCATGGAGAAAATGATATAGCTCCTCCTACAACATGTATAGATCAATCAGTTCAGTTCTAGTGCTGCTGGACTTTTGCACCATACAAAAATGTACCACTAGTTGAAAATCTTTACTTGAGAGAGCTTCATAAGTAGAAGGTTCCAAAGAATAAAAACCAGTACTAGCACACTAGCACAGTAGTACTGCCACCTCCCAGTAAACAGCAGGGTCTCTGATCAGCAATGTAGTTAATTAGTCAGGGCCTGAAAGCCTGCAAATGCATGTACACACAGGTAGGGAATGTAAGATGAAACATGTACTTTACCAACTAATCTAATGGGCTGGCACAAAGTGAAAACCAAAACAATAGTTAATCAAGCAGAGGTAGATTAGATTAGATGGCAAAAAGAACAAATGTCCCTGCCTATCCATTTTTTTTCTCAAGTTGAGCTGGTAAGTTTCAGATGTTCAATGATGTTGTATGAAAAAAATTGGATGAAGAAAGATGTGTGTGGCTGCCTGAGAGAAGTATTTGCACAAAAAAATTATAATTAATGTGTTGATGAAATTTTGGGTTTTCAAATTGGAACCAAAAACCAACCCATACCTTTAGACTCTTTTGGAATTTCCCGAACATTTTTTTGTTTGTTCCCTTTCACTGTTTGGGGACTTTTGACTTCAGAATGAACCTTACTGAGATTCAATTAAGACTAATTAACTGCATTTGATGTCACTATATTCTATGAATAACTTCAGTTATGATCTATACTGGAAAACTTCAGTTAACACTCATTTTTTAGTTAACTCCTTACAGTTCAGATCATATTTTGATTGTCAATAATAGTGGACTTTTAAGGCTTTCTTAGAGGAAATACTTGTGGATTTTAGGCTTTTTTACATGCAATAATAGTGGAATTTTAGGCTTTTTTGGAGGAGTGCGTTTCATGCCGGCCTACAGTGATGAATTAGTCAGAGGATTGTGCCTTAGGATTGTGCCAAAGCTACCCATTGTATCTATTTGCTTGTCCTTCGAATAGGGGCAAGACTGTTACAGAAAAATTACTTGCAAGCATATTGTGCCTTAGTTACAAAAAAATTACTTGCAAGCATATTGTAACTATTTTCACTCTGTCCTGAAGGTTTTTGACTACAGAATCTGTGGTGACCCACACTCTGTTGGTTCACAGTCATTGAGTTCGCTCGTGAAGGGCCGCTGCTGCTTGAGGCCCTTGAGAGGCCCTTCGTGTCGTAATGATTTTGCAGGTACCCCGAGAGGCCCTTGAGTTTGCCGGAATGTCGATTAAGTTCCGTTCCGGCAAATTCGGGTACTCCATATGTCCTATTTTCAGCAAAGGTCATGTTGAAATTTTCCGTGAATTTTAGCATGACTTTGCTAAAAATCGAACATATGAGGTACTTGCTACTAATGCATGGGTCGGGGTATCTTAGTACTTAATTAAGTTGGATCAACTGCCCCTTTATTCTTGTTGTATTAAACCATATGTGGCAATAGAGCCAACTGATTAGTGCCAAGTGATTAGGCCCAACCTAGGGTGCCTCGGCATCGATAAACCCTAAATGATGAAAACTTAACTTGGCTGCCCCGGATGCCTCGGTGTCGATGAGAACCTAAATGATGTACGCTTAGGCTTTTAGGGTGCCTCGGTGTCGACAAACCCTAAATGATGAAAGCTTAGGCTTTTAGGGTGCCTCGGTGTCGACAAACCCTAAATGATGAGACCATGATCTTGTTCCTTGACAATAACCAACTTTTTGACCAAACTTTTTTCCTATTTAGAGCGAAACATGGCCCACAACGATGAGGCCGGTGGTTCGGGCGGCAAGCAATTCTGGGAGCTGTCCCAGGAGATGGAGGAACAACCTCACCGCTATGAGGACGCCGCGGAAGACACCGATCCTCATTACACAACCCCTAGTGGCATCGGGGATGACACCACTGATGGTGCCGCCGAGGATGCCACCACTGATGATGGCGGCGCACACACAGATGGCAGCCAACCGAAGAAGCAAAGGAAGGACCGGCGCCCGAATGCGGTCCGCACCATCAAGGAGGAATTCACTCAAGTGGACTCCGACGGGAATCCAACGGAGCCCAAACATATAGTCAAGGGGTACTCGGTTCAGCTCGGGTGCATTCTCCGGAGCACCGTCTCGATCAACACCGAGAACCTTAGGCATAAGGACCGAGGGAATTTGCGCAACCTCCTCTTCATGAAGCTGCACAAACGATACAAGTTCCCCGCCGAATTTGAAAACACACGCCTCTCAGGGAATAAAGTGAACATTGCCGCCCTCATGAAGATGAGCACGGCCCTGTCTACCTGGAAAAGCGTGGAGAAGAGAATGATTGATAAAGGTGATAGTTATGAGAAGATCAAGGCGAAATATCCTTTGATGAGCGAAGATGAGTACAAGGAGTTCAAGATCAAGTGCGAGAGCAGTGCGACCTCCGAATCAAGTCAGTGGGGGAAAGAAATGCGGGAGTTGAACTTAGGGGAACACAAACTCGGTCCCGGCGGTTACAGAGTGGCGGAGCCTATATGGGACAAGGAGGACGCGGAGCGTGCCGAGCAAGGCCTACTGCCCCGCTTCGAGAAATACAGCGGTGACAAGCAGACCAGGAACTATGTCAGGGCCCGGTACAAGGAGGACCCGATAACAAAGGAGCTTACCACGGATCCAAAGACCAGGGCGCTTGAGCTTCTTCTGGTAAGGAATACACCCCCGCGTAATTAGCTCCATATGGTTGCACTCTAATTAATCCCCAATATTTCTAAATGGTTCACGTTCCTTTCGCAGGACACTGAAAGCAGTAGCGCAGGGTCGTCTAAGAGCTCCCCTTTCGACACCCCTTTAAATGGGGCGTTGAACGTAATGAAAAACAAGGATAAGCTCACTAAGCCGACGTCAGCTGGTCGTGTGGCCGACAAAGGCTTGTCCACAAAATGGGGGTCATACTATACCGCTGGTGTGCGGAAGGAGAAAAAGACCAGCTCGGAAAGCCAGACACGCGAGGTTGAAGAACTCAAGGCACAAGTGGCACGGATTCCGGAGCTTGTCCAAGAGCAAGTGCAACAACAACTTGGAACGACACTCAACGCCATGGTGCCTACGTTGATTCATGGGCTGACGACGTGGATTGCGGGCGGCCAACAGGGGCGTCCCCCGGTTCCCAGCTTCACGGCCAGCAACTCACACAGCGCAGGCGGCTCCATCGGTGTCTCCGGCGGCGCCATTGGTGTCTCTGGCGGCGGCGCCATTGGTGTCTCCGGCGGAGGCAGTATTCGTGTCTCCGGCGCCGGCACGGGCATTGGAGCTTAATGCACCCGGTTGTACGCCGGCCGGCACATCGCCAGCAAGCGCCCCCTCCGTTAGTTGCACGCCCGCCGTTGGCGGTGCCTCGGCATTAGCCGAGCTCGACGGCATCACGGTAGCTAAGCCTCTCGGCCGATGACTTCATCTCCTTGCCTTTGACTGGGCATCCCTGACGCCCTGTACATGTTTTCGCAGGGAACCACCGACGTTCCTTGAACTCTTCTGCACTTCGTGGGCGCCGAGTTGGTCGATGTCGCCAAGGGCAGAATCGTTCAACCGGGCAACCCCATGTTCCACGGTAATCCGATGCCACCCACAATGTATAGGGTTGAAGTGGTTCGGGTGCTGCCAGGCTGCGACGAGCTGTTACCTCTGATTCGACCCGCTGGGGCCGACGAAGAAGATGAGATGACCCTCAGCGCCTGCGTAAACTGGCCCCTGCTTTGGCCGAAGAGCCAGATTCGTTTGGGGGCGGGGGACACCACCCCACAGACAAGACCGCCCGTCATGCCGGCGCCAAGCCATGGCAAGAACGCCACAACGCTACCGGACCTGCCGGACATCCCTATGGCACAGGATCCGGACAGCCCTATGGCACAGGATCCGGACGGTGACGACAACGACGACGGTACATTTACCAATGTTGATAAGTACTTTGCCGAACATGGGTACGCTGACGAGTTCTGCGGGCCTCTTTCTCAAGAACCCAACCAAGACCACCGCGATCTAGCTGGTACGGCGGAGAATTCCAATTGCAACAGGCGTCGGCTGGCGTTCAGTTCTCAGGACACGCCTCCAGCTCCCGCCTTCACCGAGCCTCAGATAGCTGAGGTGCGAAATATTATCAGCCCCAACATGCTCAAGAAGGCGGTCTGTGAGCAAAACTCGGTCCCATTACAGGAGATCAAGAAGAAGGGACAGAAACAAAAGACTAAGAAGGGCGCCGGTGCGAGCCAGCCGGCACCGAGTTCGGTCCATGCTCAGGACGGGCCACCTTCACCTAAGGATATCTCGAGGAGGGTGCATGTGGCGGGTAGGGCGATGCTACCGCCAAATATGCTGAATGTTGCAACCGGTGCTATGCGGAGTCTGCACGACAGTGTTCTTTCTTTGGAGAAGCGACGTCTCAGGGAGAATGATGTGGGATACCTGGTTTTCGTGGCCAAGGTGCCAGAGGGAAAGGGCTTTGTGGATGGCGACATCGGGGGTACGATCATCCTGCGGTTTGATGACATCATTGCTATGTTTAACCTTCATCCGCTGCACTACACCTTCGTTCGGCTGTTTTCGCTGAGTATGGAGATGCGGATCATTAGAGACAAGACCCCGGACATCGTGATAGTCGACCCCTGGTACATGCGTGCCAAGCACTTGAGCAGCGCTGGGGACCGCCAAGTTGCGAGTTCACACCTCGAAGGCATCATTCTGGCAAACCCAGATAAGGATAACTTCCTTGTGGCTTACTTTCCCGAGTAAGTCATCCCTTAACCGCCCCGTAACATATGATTTCTTAGATTTCGATTGTTCTTTTTTTTCTAACATTCCATGTTCTGTGCAGTGACACACATTGCACACTCATTCTCTTAAGCCCGAAATATTCCATGGCCACATATTTAGACCCGAAACGTAACTCCAAGATAGACTACACAAATGTCAAGAAAGTTCTTGATGATGTTCTCCCCGCCTACGCCAAATCTGGAGGCACCTTCACCAGGGCAGTTCGTAAGTATGGCAAGCACATGTTCTCACACAATACGAAGTTCTGCTGCGTCAAGCAGCCGCCTGGCGGTCAGAAGGATGCCTACTATGCCCTCCATCACATGCGGGCGATCGTAAGGGACCATCATCAACTTCTTCTACCAGATAATCTCAAAGATTGGGCCGCGAGCTTGTCGGCAGTCCAGGACGCGGACCTCAGACAAGAATTCTTTCGCATCCAGTCAGAGTTTGCGGACATCATCCATCAAGATGTCCTTCATACCTCGGGGCAGTTCTTCCTCAGATATCAACCGTCCAACAGTGAGATAGATGAAATGCTATAAATGCAGGGTGACAACGACCGCGATTTCATGACCATCACGACAGATGGCGGCTTCATCCACGTTCCTGTCCGATGAGTCGAGTCGAAAGTAGTGATGTGTAGTTCTTAAACATTGATTGGCTCATGTTGTAATTATACTTTAATGAATTTGTATGTCTCTTTGGTTTGGACAGTCGTTCAACTTAGATGTAATCGATGCTATTTATTAGTAGGACCATGAATCGTGTTATTAATGTCTTGCTTTTCTCTTCCGATCCTTTTGTTGCATACTTACATATTGCTTATGTATTGTCTGTTGTTTGGCTTGTGTATAGAGATGCCGTCGTATGTCGTGTATAGAGATGACCACAACTCTCTTCTATGTGATGGTAGTTTAGATGATCGATATCGACTTGTAATGTGAAGGCAAACTCGATACTCGCGGTCTTGAGACTTGTAATGTTTTATCTTTGTTCGGTCTTTTGAATTCGGAGACTAATATGATGAATTGTATTCGGAGACTAATCTTCTTTTGTATTTGATGAATCTAATGTTGCCGTGTGCTGCTGTCTATATTCTGTCCAATAATATATTTTGTAACCTGTGCAAAAATCAAAAAAGCAAAAAAAATAAAACCTAATATTCATACTAATGGCGCACCACACAAGACACTAATGGCGCACTGTGATCATCACACTAATGGCACATTAACTGCTGGTGCGCCATTAGAATGCCAAAGCACATGGGTACATATGGCCCCCTGGGAGGCATTCTAATGGCGCACTACAGGCTATACTAATGGCGCACTACGTGGTGCGCCATTAGAACACCAGATACTAATGGCGCACAGGTGGTGCGCCATTAGAATTTAATTCTAATGGCGTGATGCCAGTGGCGCACCGGTAGTGCGCCATTAGAAGGCAAATTCGGTGCGCCACTAGCATGCCTTTTCCTAGTAGTGACAGCTGCATTGAGACAACCCACCATGTACTCCTACATGGCCTCTCACCGCTACCTTTACCAAATCGTGTTCACACACTTAGCTCCCACACAGTAGGACATGTTCACACACCTCCGATTCATCCCCGATGAATCAGACCCCACACAACTCTATGCAATAGCAGGCATGACAAACAAGCATGAATGAGTAGGCACATCAGGGCTCAAACAACTCCTACTCATGCTAGTGGGTTTCATCTATTTACTGTGGCAATGACAGGTCATGCAGAGGATAAGGGGTTCAACTACCGCAGCAAGTACCAGATGAGTCGTTGTTGTCCTAATGCAGTAAAAGGGAGCCGGAGTGAGAGAGTGGGATTTTATCGGAATGAACAAGGGGGTTTTGCTTGCCTGGCACTTCTGAAGATAACATTGAGTCTTCATCAGTGTCAACGATCACAGCATCGGAGCAGCGTCTACCGAGAGGGGACAATTACCGGCAAACAAGAACACAATCAATGCGATGCAACAATATGATGCATGATCATGACATGGCAATATGCTGTTGATTGAGCTAATGCAACTAGTTATGATTTAAATGAAGTTGGTTTGAATACAAGATTCAAATTCCAACTCCATATATGATTATTTAAATGCCCTTTATTTGTTTTGTCCAAAACAGAGGACAAACATTGTTCAAACATGCATGAAAATGGTACATATGGATTCCTTGAATTTTTCTGATAATTTTTCATATATAATTTATTTCATTTGGAGTTACGGTTGATTTTCTATGATTTTTAGAAGTTTAGTCAATTTTCTGGAATTTCCTGAATAGAAATAAATCCAGAAATTACATTATTGAATCAGCATTACGTCATGCTGACCTCAGTAGGTCAACAGGGCCGCACCGGGTCAAACCTGACCAGTGGGGTCCACTAGTCAGTGAACCAGTGCTAGTTAGGGTCGCTGACGTGTGGGCCCATTCAACTGCCTCGTCAGCAAAGTCAACCTGACATGTGGGCCCGGTGGATTAGTCTAAGTTAAACATGGAATAAAATCCGGGGTTAATTAGCGCGTGGGGCCCATCCATCAGTGGCACAGCGATTAGCTAATGGCGTCATTAGTGTTAACTAAGTGTGCCACGTTGGCTCGCCGGAGTTTCACCGGCGACGACCAAAAACGCGGCGGAGACGCACCGGGGTGGCTCGGGTTTCGCCTATCATGCACCGTTCGGTGCGCCCTTTGGCCCTACGGAGAGCTGGCGCGATGGCGCGTCGGATAGTGGTGGTCTTCGGGCCTGGGGTGGCCAGAGTCGACGGCAGCGAGCTCGGTTGCAACCGCCGGAGTTCGGGTGCCGATGAAAACGACGACACCGTGCATGGGAGGATCAACGGGTAGCACCTACGGGTTCTGCAGGCTCTCACAAAGCCAACGGGCATATGAACGGGGCCGATTGGCCACCTGAGCCTCGTCGGCGACGGTTTCGTGCGGCGGCGTGCTTCGGGCGTCATGGAAAATGGTGCTACAGCGAGCGCTAGGCCGCGGGATTAGGGGGAAACGACGGTGCAGCTCACAGTGATCACGATGATGGGTTCGGCTTGCTCGGGGATGTCCTGTGCCGGCGAATCGACGACGGCGATGGCTGGCTCCTGAGGATGAGGACGATGGCGATGGCGAGGCTGAGGGGCTCCCAGGGATTGTTTTGTTCTTCTCGTCGACGTGCAGAGCCGCGATGGAGCCTAGGGATACGGTGGGGAGGTCAGGCGAGCTCGGTGGGCGTGTTGGCAGCGAGCGGCGGCGATGGTGGTGTTCGGTCGCGGGAGGGAGAGAGAGCAGAGGAGGATAGGGTCGGAGGTAGAAGTGGATGTGGCGCCAGGGAGGTGCGTGGCATCTCCAGGGGGGTCGGGGAAGCGGCAAGCAGGAGGTGGTCGGGGCGCGTGTGCGCGCACGGCGGCCACACGCCCATCCTCCTGGCGAAGGAGGAAGACGATAGGGGAGGGGGGCGGGTGGGCTGGGCCAGCCACTTGGGCCGCCAGGTAAGGTCCAGGTGGGCTTCTCTCTCTCTTTCTAATTCTGATTCTGTTTTCTATTTATGTTATTTTGTTTTGATTTAGTTTATAACCCGAATCATTTTAATAAATCCTGAAAATAATTGTGGGCATTAAATGAATTATTACAGAGGCCCTTAACTATTTTCAGAATTATTGGAGCATTTTAAAAATATTAATAGTATTTAAATGCCCCAATTCAAATACAATATGGGTTATTCAAAAATCTAGAATGGCCTAAAAATATGTGCATCATTTTTGGCAGAGGTTTTCACCTTTATCAAAAATGATGAACTTTTCTAAAGGGCATTCTGGGTTCATTGAAAATATTTTTATTTCTGATCCTAATTGCATTTCATTTAGTGCTAGGGCTTGTCATCCCCATTTCAAATTTCAAACAAATATAGACATGATGCATGGATGCTTATGATACTAATTGCAATCAAATTCTAGGGCTGTGACAATTAGATTTTCTGCCCTCACATAGTAAAAGGTCTCCAGGATTAGATTTGCTAACCTCACATAGTAAAACGTCTCTAGGATTAGATTTGCTACCCTCACATAGTACAATGGCACTCCTGCTGTTTTCCCCAGTATGATAAGTAAGTTGCTCCTTTACGCTGCTGAGTGTCCTGGTGTCCCCACGGTCCCATGCCCTTAAACCAACTCTTTAGCTACTGTTGATTTACTGTGTCTGGTAAACAAGCAATGCCACCATTAAAGTAATCCCATATTTGAGGAATCTCATTGTTGATCATAATGCTTCTGGTAACATGAAGCATCGCTGACGTTTTAAAATTTCTATTGTCCTTGCGTGATTGCCATGAACATAATTAAGATGCTTCTTTTCATTTTGTATATGTTTTGTATATTCTTATTGACCAGCAACTGTTTACTTTCTATCTTTTAGTGCAGATAGGGATATCCATTTCACCTTGTTGCTATTGTGACCTTTTGGTGAACTGCAGAAAACACTTTTTTTGGAATGAGTGTCTTGTGCAGTTCAACTAAAATGTTACGTGGGCAACATCTCTCAATTTTGGTGGAACTGCACAAAATGGTGATTGGAGTTTCCAAAATCTCCGTCAAGTTCTGCTGGTAATCTCGTGCAACATTTTATTAGCCTTTATAAGATGGAGCAGTCAGTGTCACCACAATGGCACTTTATTTTAGTGGAACTGCACAAAAGGATAAGAAAAATATAGTTGCACCTTACATGAGCCGGACAACCAACCTTAATGTTCCTCAATTTTAGTGCAACTACTAAAGAAGAACCTGCCAGCTCACAAGAGCAAGTACTTCTTGCTAGCTGAATGATGCAATCTTTGCTTCATTTCAGGTGAACTGCAGAAAAAGGCGCATGAATTGAATCATGGAACTCCAAGCAGACCTCATCCAAGTAGAGCTGGAGGTTGAGTTCAAGGAAGCCGCTATTAAAGCGAAATCATGCTCTCCTGTCTCCTTGTTTGTGTTGTGCAAACATGTTGTGCAAACAGGAATACTCAACTACAGATGTTGTGACGGTCAAGAGCATTCGCCAAGTTCTTCGATTGTATGACATGGCTAGCCAAGATGGATTTAATCCCGATATTCACTTTGTCAAAAGGCTCTAATGGGTTGGTTCTGAATCTTGCAAGCTGGGAATTAGTGAGATGTGTAGGCATCTTTGTTGTACTTATTATTTGGATCTTATTTGTTGGTTCTGAATCTTGCAAGCTGGGAATCAATGATATGTGTAGGCATCTTTGTTGTACTTATTATTTGGATCTTATTTGTTGGTTCTGAATCTTGCAAGCTGGGAAACACGGCATAATGATGCAGAGGACAACAACCATAACAAACAGTTCAAACTCGGTAGTATTATCTTTGTGAAAGTGCGACAAATGTGATGATCGTGTGCGTCCTGAGAATAATAATTCTAATTGTTGTGCATGTTGATCCTGTGGCACTGATAGAACGAGCGAATGCATTGCTTGTTTTAAGTACAAATTTCTATTAAAGCTAATTAAATTTAAGTAAACTGACCACTAACTCCTGTTATTACAGTACCAATACAGACCCGCTCGTGAACCGACGTGTGGCCGAGGGTGCATCTTCTGCCGGGCGTGCAGCGGACGAGGGAGGGGTAGTAACTGTTGTCGCCTGTAGACACTCAGCTTACTGTTGAATCCAGTTCCCCAAGAGCTGAAAAATGAACTGCTGCCGCCGCCTACACACTCGTTCACTCAAAGAGACTCCAATGGCGATCTGAGGGGTGAGCCTGCTGGATATGGACTTCATCAAGGAGTTCCCCTTTGAGTTTGTCGTTCAGTCCTATGGCTGTACCAAGTTGAATGTGATGTACACCAACGATACAGACTCGGTGAAGCTCTGCCTCGCCTCAGTCCTATGGCTGCAACAGGTTCTGGAGCATTCGCCCGTTTCATCGGTAGTGCCGACTGCACCTTCGCTACGGTGGAGAGAAGGAAGAACGCGACGATTCGGCCATCTGGTGCAACAAGCTTGTCGACATCCAGAAGCAATACAAGATCATCAGCAACGGGCGGGAGAAGGACTCTATGGTTGACCTCGCTGAGACCATCATCGACACCTGAAACGCCAACATGAAAGAAGACGACCTGAACACGTGGGAGGTACCTCTGAATCTAGCCTACATAACCTACGCGGCCAAGGGCGCATACGCATGCTACAACATGTACATGCAGATCTTGGACATGAGGGCGTGTCTACTTCCCGTAACCGACGAGTACACGGACAGCCGCAGCGTCATGATCAAGCGTGCCAGGAAGGTCTAGATGTTATACGTTATCTATTTATAAGCACCTTTACCATGTGAGTGTTTCATGCATTAGCCTATGTGTCGTAATTATCTGTTTTGTCTGAAATATTTGTTTTAAGAACCCATTAACCTGATTGCTTTTTTAGTGGCAATTTGCTTATGTACGTAAACTAGTTCACTTGTCCATAAAAAAACAAGTTCACTCGGCTACCGTGCTTTGAATCTCCTTCCTCCCAACATATTCCTCTCCTCAGGTGGACCCAGCAGGTCTCTGAATTTTCTCCCACTTTCTTTTTCGATGTAAACTGAGTTTTCTCCCAGTACTTTCCCCTAGAACCAACTCAACTGTCCCACGTCTATCCTAAAAAATAATAATACCCCACGTACTATTAACTCATCAAATTAAAATGATATTTTATTTCGTAAGTTGAAAGTTCTTACAAAATAATAATAATAATTGTTTATATATAACTTGGCAAGTTAACTCCTAGTGATTGCGTACGTAAGCTTGCAAAGATTTTACTGACGTGCAATCATGTGTTTATGTTTTTATAACATTTCTCCGTCTAGCCCAACATGATATTTTCACCCAGCCCAGCAAGTCCGCGGCTTTCGAGAAAAATGCAAATGGGATTTAAATGGGCTGCCTAGATGCTACATCATTGTTTCACCCAGCCCACCAAATGGACTAAAAAAATAAATGGACTAACAGCTGGGTCCACGGCCACAGCCCAGTTTTTTTCTGATTTGCCAAGTAAGTCACTTTGTCAAGCCTGTTGGGCTGCAAATCTTTCAAGACAAGGAGAGTTTCATTCGGCTGGCCGAGAAAATGGCCCATCAGTAATGAGAAATGGGTTGTACATTTTTAAAACACATCAAACCGGCAATTAGTTTCAAATATCTTTTTTTTCATTTCGAGATTTTAAATTACATTAATTTTTATGCGTGGAGAATTTGTTGAATTTTATATTGATATACATTTATTTTTAAAATCGGTTTGAATGTGAGTTGAAATTTCAGGATGAAAAACAGTTCGGACCGCACCGAAATATGCAAAATTTCGTATAAATTTTTAACCGTGGCCACAATATGGGTTGTAATGCTAACAAAAAGAATATGGGCTCCAAAAAAAACCTTAAGAATTAGCAAGTGTGTTGTATGCTGTTTTCCACAAATTTGAGGCTTTCCTAAAAAAGGTTGACGCACAAGCAATGACTGTTGGATGGCCATCCAACGCCCGTCGTGCTTCTTCAATCTCTGCTCTTCCTGCTCCAGCCGCTCAAACAGGCGCCAGCGGGACTGCCTGCTCCCTCCTCCCCGCGGCCGGCTCTGCTGCCGTGCAGGCCTCACCGCCCCGCCGTACTCCCATCGCTGGCCTAGCCATCCCTCTACTCACCCACACCTGCTGTTATTCACCGGCAACGGCAGACGAACCAGTAAACCCTCATACAGTTGTACTCCCCTCCGCGTGGGAAACAACTGCCGAGTCTTCCCTACCTCCGTGTCGTTCCCTTCCTAGGCCTCGCCGTCGTCCACCGCCCTAGTGCTCTCGGCGCGGCCTGGTCAACGTGGTCAATGACCAACATGCATCTGAAGTGGACTTTACGTGGAGAGGTCGACAGCTGGGTCCATGGCCGCATGCAAGGAAATGCCTCCTTATTACGCGCAAAATAATGATTCCTCCAACTGACATCAGGGACCCACCGAAAGGGCCCCTGTATTTCACGAAAAAACATTACCGCCGCTGACAGCTCGGACCCACTAGCTATATCTTCTACGGCGACGGCAGCCTCACACCGCAGCGAGCCAGTGAACCCTCGTACTCCTCTACGCGTGGGCATCCACTGCCGCATCTTCCCCAGCTCTGCGTCGTCCCCTTCATAGGCCTCATCGTCGTCCACCGCCCTGGTGCTCTCGGCGCTGCGTGGTCAACGTGGTCAAGGAACGGCTTCCATCAGACAAGGATTGTACATGGAGAGGCTGACAGCTGGGTCCACGGCCGCAGCAAGGAAGTGCCTCCTTATTACATGCAAAATAATTATTCCTCCACCTGGCAGCGGGACCCACCGAACGGGCCACCGTATTTCACGAAAAAACGTTTCCCCCTGACTGCTGGGACCCACCAGCTACATCTTCGCAGGCAAGGAAGTGCCTGACAGTCGGGACCCACCTGGTCGAAGCGTACGTAGCATTGTCATTCTGGTCGCGAACGTGTACGTACATACTGGTCGATGTAGAGGCACGCATGTGTCGTAGTAGAGGCGTGCACGTGTCGTAGTAGAGGCGCGCACGTAGCATTTACACGTACGTACAACGGCCAAGGTGCAAGAAAGAAAATACGGCCACGTATGTGTACATACGGGCGGGGTCTCGAATGCCTACTCGCGCATACGTACGGCCAGGGCTCGTGTACATGGCTGGGTCGGAACGGAGAAACAATGTCGTCGTCGTGTTCATGGGGAGGCAACGGAATGCATCGTGTTCATGGGGAGGCAATGGAATGCGTCATGTTCATGGGGAGCCAACGGAATGGGTTGTGTTCATCGGGAGGGATTGGATGGAACAGGCGATGGAAAGGAGGCATGGCGTACCGCACAACAGAGGAAACAACCTTGTGTTCGACCGGCCACGTTCGAAACGGGATCCTGTTCATCGGGAGGGGTCTGGCGTACCGCAAAACGGAGGAAATGGACCTCCTACAGTCGAAACGAGGGTCCTGTTGATCGGGAGGGGTGTGGCGTACCGCAAAACGGGCGAAACGGACTTGTGTTGGAGCGCTACGGTCGAAACGGGGGTCCTGTTCATCGAGAGGGGTGTGGCATACCGCAAAACGGGACTCCACGGGATACTGTTCATCTCCACCGTCGATCTCCTCCAGCCTCCACGGGCTCCTGTTCATCCAGCCTCCACCGCGCGCTACTCCACTGGCTACTGTTCAACCACCCCTCCACCATCTACTGTTCATCCAGCCCTCCACACCACGGGGTCCTGTTCAACCACCCCTCCACGGGCACCCCTCCACCGTCTACTGTTCATCCAACCCTCCACACCACGGCGTCCTGTTCAACCACCCCTCCACCATCTATTGTTCATCCAGCCCTCCACACCACGGGGTCCTGTTCATCCACCCCTCCACGGGCACCCCTCCACCATCTACTGTTTATCCAGCCCTCCACCACACCACGAGGTCCTGTTCATCCAGAGGCAATGCCACCGCTCACTGTTCATCCAAACCCCCCCGCAACGCTCACTGTTCATCCCATCGATCGGCTTCAGTTAGCAGCAGTAGCGAAGGAATCACTCGATCGGGTTCAGTTAACAGCCATCGATCGATGGCTCGGGTTCAGTAATGCATAGCCTGCAGTGCAGTCGCTCGGGTTCAGTTAGAGCCCAACGCCTCGCTCGGGTTCAGTAATGCATAGCCTACAGTGTAATCGCTCGGGTTCAGTTAGAGCCCAACGCCTCGCTCGGGTTCAGTTAGAGCCAACGCCTCACACACATGCGCGTACGTGTATGAGAGAAACGCGCATCGCTCGGCCCCTGACCTCCCACCGTAACCGGGAACTCCCCAAAATTTTCCTCGCCCTCGCTTCTACCACGGTTTTTTCCGTCATGGACGGCCCAAAGAATGTCATGCAGCTGCGTCTCCGGCCCACCCAGGACGAAAAGCCCATTTTCTGTCATGATTTTTTGTCATAGAAGTAGGAGCCAACCACATCTATGATGATACCGGGTTTTGTCACAATTATCGTCATAGAAGTGTCATATGTATGACAGAAAAAAATTTCGTTCGGCCCAAAATGTCACGGATGTGTCTTTTTTGTAGTGTCCTCTGGCTGCTGAATTATGTGGCTCAAGTCATCGGCATCTGGTGGTCGCACGTAAGTGCCCTGAGAGTTGTCGAGGAATGCGGCTTCCAGATCTTCCCAATAGCCAATGGACTCTGCTGGCAAGCTGTTGAGCCAATGCCAAGCTGGTCCTTTGAGTTTGAGTGGGAGGTATTTGATGGCGTGTAGGTCATCACCGTGGGCCATGTGGATGTGCAGGAGGAAATCCTCGATCCATACCACAGGATCTGTTGTTCCGTCGTATGATTCTATATTTACGGGTTTGAAACCCTCTAGGATTTGATGATCCATTACTTCGTCTGTGAAGCATAAGGGGTGTGCAGCGCCTCTGTACTGGGCTATATCGCGACGCAGCTCAAATGAGTCTTGCCCGCTGGGTTCGGCCCGGCCGGACATACTTTTACTGTATTTGGCGTGACGATTATCGTCTCGCATAGTGGCGCGCCCTCGTGATCCATAGATCGATCTTGCATGTTTTGCTTTATCCTCCAATACGTCTCACAGGTCTAGCGTATTTCCCCATGCCTGTTTATTTGAATGGCGTCGGGGTGCAGGCTGAGATTTTGGCTGGAATGTCTCTCTGTTGTGGCCATGAGGTGGCCGATTAGCCGCGTCATACGCCGGGGATGTAGGTTTCGGTGATTCCTCCTCCAGTCGGGGTAGCAACCTGCACTTTGGGTAACTCTTGGAGGGGCGTTCGAGTTTATATTCCTCGGCTGCCAGGACTTCAGTCCATCTGTCAGCTAGCAAATCTTGATCAGCTTGAAGCTGCTGCTGCTTTTTCTTAAGGCTATTTGCCGTGGCTATAAGCAGGCGCTTGAAGCGCTCTTGTTCGACGGGATCCTCTGGCACGACGAATTCGTCATCGTCGAGGCTTGCCTCGTCTTCGGATGGAGGCATGTAATTATCATCCTCCGCCTCTCCATCTGCCGCTCTCTCAGGAGGGCTGGCTCCTCCATCCTCCTACTCTAAATCTTGCTGGAGGTGATTATTGTTGTCTTCGGCACTGTCCGGAGTGCTATTATCTCCGGTGCCGGTATCACCACTTTTGCCTTGGCGGGACTTAGAGCGGCGCCGCTGACGCCGGTGCTTGGGTTGCTTCTTGGAGGGGTCATCCTCCATTGTCTCGTCGCCATTGCCTTCTTTGGGTGTGTCCACCATGTATATATCGTATGATGAGGTGGCTGTCCAGTGCCCTATGGGCAGTGGTTCCTCTTCGTCTCCCGCATCGTTGTCCATACCGTCGATGTCTTCGGAGTCGAAGTCGAGCATGTCGGTTAAGCCGTCGACAGTGGCTACTAAGTGGGTGGTGGGTGGGCGGCGAATTTCTTCGTCATCCGCATCCCAATCCTGCCGGACATAGTTCGACCAGGATCCTCCTGACAAGGAGAGAGACCTTAATGAGTTCAGTACGTCACCGAAGGGAGAGTGCTAAAAAATATCCGTGGAGGTAAACTCCATGATCGGCGCCCAATCGGTTTCGTGTAGGAACGGGCGCATGCGGTTCAGAGTCCGTGGCCGGAGAAGGATCCGGTAGTTTGGCAACACGGCTCTCGTGAAGGGTAAGGTCGATATTCGGCTCGATCACAGCAAAGGATATGGCCTCCACGACGGGGTCTATCCACCCATCCATGGATGGCGCAACCGGCTCCGAATTGAGGGTCGAGCGGCTGCCGGTGCGATTTCTTGAACACTGTCCGATGGTAGAGCTAGATCGTACTCATCGTGACCGCGTGGCGCACAAGGAAAGGGCTCGAATCTGTCGAAGATCAAGTCTCCGCGGATATCGGCCGTGTAATTTAAGTTTCCAAACCTGACCTAGTGGCCAGGGGCGTAACTTTCGATCTGCTCCAGATGGCCAAGCGAGTTGGCCCGCAGTGCAAAGCCGCCGAACACAAAGATCTGTCCAGGGAGAAAAGTCTCACCCTAAACTGCATCGCTATCGATAATAGTAGGAGCCATCAAGCCTAACGGTGATGACATGGAGGAACTATCAACGAAAGCACCAATGTCGGTGTCAAAACCGGCGGATCTCGGGTAGGGGGTCCCGAACTGTGTGTCTAAGGAAGATGGTAACAGGAGGTAGGGAACACAATGTTTTACCCAGGTTCGGGCCCTCTTGATGGAGGTAAAACCCTACATCCTTCTTGATTTATTCTTGATGATATGAGTATTACAAGAGTTGATCTACCACGAGATCGGAGAGGCTAAACCCTAGAAGCTAGCCTATGGTATGATTGTATGTTGTCCTACGGACTAAAACCCTCTGGTTTATATCGACACCAAAGGGGGCTAGGGTTACACAAGGTTGGTTACAAAGAGGAGATATACATATCCATATTGCCTAGCTTGACTTCCACACCAAGTAGAGTCCCATCCGGACACAAGACAAAGTCTTCAATCTTGTATCTTCATAGTCCAACAGTCCGGCCAAAGGATATAGTACGGCCGTCCGGAGAACCCCTAATCCAGGACTCCCTCAGTAACCCTCTCTACTTTTTTGCACATGCTATGTGGGTGAAATGATGATACCATGCCAAGTTTCAACCTTTTCAGAGTTCATTTGTAGTGCTTTTCAATTTCAGTGTCATTTAGCTAAAAACAAATTAGTAAATGCATGAAAAGTAGCAAATGAAGGAACAAAGGGTTGAAAGTTGATGACGTGGCTTTGAATGGTGCACAATGAACGCACAAAAAGTCTGGAGTTGTAATAAGTTTAAAAAATGAAGTGCCTTTGTAAAAGATGAGTTTTGGTCCGAAACCCTGATACTTCGAAAGAGATTGTCCAGTTTGTACACGAAGTGCTTCCAGCTTTTGCTGTAACGCTCTCTACTTTTTTGCACATGCTATGTGAGTGAAATGATGATACCATGCCATGTTTCAACCTTTTCAGAGTTCATTTGTAGTGTTTTTCTATTTCAGGATCATTTAGCTCAAAAAAATCAGTAAATGCATGAAAAATAGCAAATGAAGGCACAAAGGGTTGAAAGTTGATGACATGGCTTTGAATGCTGCATAATGAATGCACAAAAACTCTGGAGTTGTAATAAGTTTAAAAAAATGAAGTGCCTTTGTAACAGATGAGTTTTGGTCCGAAACCCTGATACTTCAAAAGAGAGTGTCTAGTTTTTACACGAAGTGCATCCACTTTTTGTCGTGACCCTCTCTACTCTTTTGCACGTGCTATGTGGGTGAAATGATGATACTATGCCAACTTTTAACCTTTGCAGTGTTCATTTCTAGTGCTTTTAAATTTCAGGGTCATTTAGCTCAAAACAAATCAATAAATGCATGAAAAATAGAAAATGAAGGCACAAAGAGTCCGGAGTTAAAATAAGTTATTGAAAATGAAAGAGAGGCACAATGCTCACCTGCACGTTGGTTATCTTCTGGCCTTGAGGAAATAGTGTAGACTGCACGGAGCTATGTGTAGTTTTCGTCCGAACCCCTGATAGCTTCGTGCAGTCTACACTATTTCCTCAAGGCATGAAGCTAAACAAAGTGCAGGTGAGCATTGCTCCTCTCCTTCATCGTCTCTGCACTCAGGGCTTATAAACCGTACGAGTGCTTCTCTCTTGGCGAGGTGGGACTGAAAAATAGCAGAAAAAAGAATCAACTAAAACACTCTAGTACCGGTTCATGCCACGAACCGGTACTAAAGGTGCCTCACGGGCAGCCATGGACGCCGGCGATGGCCGCCACGGCACAGGGCGATGTCGTGGCGCCCATCCACCGCTCCCCCCTCGCCTATATCTCCCTCCCTCTCAAACCCTAGCACGCCTCAGCCTCTTCCCGGTCCCCATCTCACCGCACCTCACCCTCCCGTGGCGGATCTCGGCCATGCCCGAAGCAACTGCCCCTACCCCGTCCACTCCCGCTAGTCGACGTCGTCGTGCCCGTGACGCCAAGGCCACCGCACTCATCCCCGACGTCGTCTGCCGGTCGTCCTCGTCTCCCCGTCGCCTCGTCGTCCCCGAACTCCTCCCCAACGACCTCGTCAAGCCTCCCTGAGTCGTCTCCCTCCTCGGACGCCGACGCCCGTCGTCTCCGGCCGCCCCGACCCCCTCGAGCCCGCTGCCACCTCCCTACGGCTCTCATTGAGCCCGTCCTTCTTTCCCCTTCCTTTCTCCCCCGCCATAGTTGCTGCCTCGCCGCAGAGCTCTGCTCACGCGCCCGTAGTCGTGCCCACCGGGGCCCTGTGCCCGTCCTGCTTCTGTACTACGCCGCCTGCACTCCGGCGCGCACAGCCGCGCTCCCGCCCACGCGTGGCCGCCCTCTTGCGCCCTTGCTTGCCTGCTACTCTTGCTCTATTGCCGCGCCGTTGTACACCAGAGCCGTCGCGTGTGCCCGCGTCGTCCCGTATTCTTTGTCGTAGCTCGTCAGCCCCGTCGCTGCCGCTCGCCCACTCCTGCCTTGGCCTTGCCACGCTCACCATGCCGCAGCCGCCCCACCTTCGCTAGCTCCGGCCATCGTTGCCGCCGCGCTTCCCGCCAGCCTGCACGCATACTGCTACCGCGCGGTCGTCCTGCACTGCGTCGCTGCCCCGCCTCCTCCTCCAAGCGTCGCGCCGCCCTGCCCTGCAGCCCCGCCCGCCGCGCCACGTGTGGCCGCCGGCCTGCGCACCTCCCCCTGGGCGGCTGTTCGCCGCCGGCCTCGCCCCGGGCTGCCATGCCCGTCGCTGCCTGGGCTCGGCCTCCGCTCGGGCGCCCGCATGCCCCAGCGCCCGCTAACCGTTTTGCCCGCTAAGGCCTTGTGGGCCGCTGACCAGAAGAGCCCCACGCCCCTGTCGCCCAAACAAGAAATTTTAAAATATAATAATAAATTAATTAGTTAATTAATTAATTAAATAGTTGATTAACTTAATTCACTTGGGATTAATTAGCATAATCACTGGATTAGTTGAAACTGATTTAGTTAACTAGACACAGTCAATGACACGGGACCCCTCACCCTGTTGACCAGTCAAACATTGACTGGTCAACTGGGACCCCCTGGCCCACTTGTCAGCCACTGGGTACACTTTTGTGTACCCTGTGCTAGATGCACCTAGCATTTAGTCTTTAATTCCGAAATAATAATAAATCCAGATATTGTTTTAAACTTTGGAATATGCAGTCCGTTTGCCCTCCACATGCCCCTAGCATAGCGAACATGCAACTTTTCTCCCTCCGTTTCATCTGTCCAAAAAATGCCTAACTCGGGGAAAACTTTCCCGGATGTTATCCCCCTTCGCCGGTATCGCGTAGTACTGCATTAGAACACCCCTAGCCCTGCGTGTTACCGCCGTCATGCTTCTGTGTTGCATCTGTTTGCATTATATTTACTGTTTCTTCCCCCTCTTCTCTCCGGTAGACCCCGAGACCGTTGTTGATGCCCCTGTGATAGACTACATGGACGACGGCCTTTCTTCCCTTTCAGCGGAGCTTCCAGGCAAGCCCCCCCTTTGATCATCCCAATATTGCCCATTCCATTCTCTCATGCTTGCATTAGATTTTGCTACTGTTATTGATTGCTCCTATTCTGATGCATAGCCTACTTTTGTAATCTGTTGTTGTATCTTACCTGCTTATCCTAAACTGCTTAGTATAGGTTGGTTAGTGATCCATCAGTGACCCCCACCTTGTCCTTGTTGCCCCTGCTTCATCATCGATGCCTTGATCAACGTGATCGACGACCAGAGCCCGACACCTCACTTCACATCACGCCCCTTTTGTTGCCGACTCCGCATAGTTACCATCGAGTGCCGAGGGTGAAACCTCATACATCTCTCCTGATGAGATCTCTGTAGTGTAGCTATTCGGTCGTGGTCAATGAGGGTGATTTCCTCTTTCACCATTCCCGATACGGCTCTGTCGTGCAACACTTCAAGTGTGAACCTCAAGGGTGGATCCTCTTACGTTTACCTTGATGATCACATCGAGTGGAATCCTCCGGGTGGTGTTTCCTCGGGTTTTCCCCTTGATATTTGGACACACGGTTACCTTGACTTTACTTGAGACCTTTGTTGAAGTCGGGTCGGCCCTGAGGGGTACCCGTTAGTTGATGTGAAAGTCGAACGGGCCCGTGGAGGATCCGTGAGTTTTCTACGTGGCACGGCCGGGCAGTCTGGTCCCTTGTCGTAAGTCCATGAGACGGGGCAACGAGGTCACATTATCGTGAGTCTCTGCTCGTCTCCGCGAGCCCCCAATGCACTAACAGGTTTGGGTATTTGTTCTGAGTTGGCCTCTGGCCTTTACGCACTAACCACCACATGAGAATAGATATGGGCCTCGACGTCGCAGTATCAACCGAAGATTTGTCAGACGTCCAGTTCAGCATTATGGGCCTGTCGCACCAGTGCGATCCAGTATGAGGTGGTGCTCGTCCCGGCTCGTTGCCCAATGACCCGGAGTGCAACGGGCGATGGGCCCAGACCCCGGAGTGCTTAGGATGTAGACCGGCGGGCACCTCTCTGCTGAGCCTAGGTAGGGCTACAATGTGTTGATCTTCCAAGGCCGGGCATTGACCCAGAAAAGTGTGTCCGGCCAGAGTGATCGAGCGTGTTGGGTAACGTGGTCCACCCCTGCAGGGAAGATATATATTCGAATATTGTGTCCATGGTAATGGACGTTCAGACTTGTATCCTGATCTTATACAACTAGAACTGGCAACTTCAGACATGTGATGGATATGTGGCTCCATGATTGCTTTCTCGTAGGGAGTCGAGGAAGGATCTCTGGGTGTTAATGTTACAACATGCTTGTTAAATATAAACTGTTATTCTTTACTCTTCTACATGCTGCAAGATGCTTGGAGCTGCTTTAAGATGCTAGTCTTCGATAGACTAGGCCTTCCCCTCTATTCTGGCATTATGCAGTCCAGTCCATAGATACAACCCTTCCATTTAATACCAATGCATACTTAGTATAGATCTGATGCTTGTGAGTACATTGGATGAGTGCTCACGGTTGCTTTGCTCCCCTTTCCCCCTTCTTTCTTCCTTCTGGTTGTTGCAACCAGATGGTGGATCCCAGGAGCCAGAAGCCATCGCTGACGGATGCTGCTACGTGGAGACCGCCGACGACCAGGAGTAGTTAGGATGTCCCAGGCAGGAGGCCTTGCCTCTTTGATCATTGTTGCTTTGTGCTGGCCTTCTTATGGCAGTCTTGTTTAACTTATGTCTGTACTCAAATATTGTTGCTTCCGCTGACTCTTGTGTATCGAGCTTGTATTCGAGCCCTCGAGGCCTTGGTCATCCCCAAGTGCAGGGAATCATCGTAGAAATTTCCAAAGGTGGAAGTGATAAGTATGGAGTGTCGAACCCACAAGGAGCTAAAGGTAAGATCAATATTCTCTCAAGCCCTATCTGCCACTAATATGACTCTACGTACACCGAACGGTTGCTTCCAACTAGGAACGAGAAATAAAACTATGTTGTGGGTATGAAGTGGATAACTTTGTATGATATCGGAGAGCTAAAATATAAAAGTAGGTGATGTTATCATAAAGTTAGAATATATTACTAAATATTATAAATAGCGAGTGTGGAATAATGGTGGATTGGTGTGCGGAATTGTCCTAGGCAATCGTTAACAAGACCGGTAATCACTATTGCAGTTTCATGTGAGGGAGAGGCATAAGCTAACATACTTTCTCTACTTGGATCATATGCACTTATGATTGGAACTCTAGCAAGCATCCGCAACTACTAAAGATCATTAAGGTAAAACCCAACCATAGCACTAAAGCATCAAGTCCTCTTTATCCCATACGCAATAACCCCCTTACTCGGGTTTGTGTTTCAGTCACTCACGCAACCCACTATAAGCGAATAATAAACGTATTGCAACACCCTACAGCGGGAATCCCTCACGCTTGCGCGACACGGAGGGCACCATAGGACAGCACCAAAGTAAAACATACAACTCATACCAATCTAGATCATCAATCAACCCAAATACAAAAGATATCTACTCAAAACATCATAGGATGGAAACACATCATTGGATCATAATATGTGGCATAAAGCACCATGTTGAAGTAGGGATTACAGCGGGGTGCGGGAGAGTGGACCGCGTAAAATAGATGAGGATGGTGATGATGATGGTGATGTTGATGAAGACGATCACCGCGGCGATGGTTCCCCTCTCGGTGGCATTCCGGTGCCACCAAGAGAGAGGAGGAGAGGTTCTACCCCTTGTGCTTCCTCCTCCATGGCTTCCCCCTCGGGTCCTTGGCCTTCATGGTGATGATGGCCCCTCCGTGATCCTCCTCCATGCCCTCTGGTGATTATGGCCCCCTCCGGTAGGGTGCCGGAGAGGGCCTAGATTGGTGTTTGGTGGCTACGGAGGCTTCTGGTGACGGAACTCCCGACCTAGGTTTCTTTCTGGAAGTTTTTGGTTATATAAGAGGTGTTGGAGTCGGGAACAAGGCAGGGGGTCTCCTGGCTGTCCACCAGGCAGGGGGCGCGCCCCCCCTGGGCGCGCCCCCACCCTCGTGGGTAGCCCGAGACTCTTCTGGCCTAGTTCTTTTACTTCCTGGCCTTCTTCTAGTCCAAAAATAAGCTCCATCAAGTTTCAGGTCAATTGGACTCTGTTTGGTTTTCCTTTTCTGCGATACTCTAAAACAAGGAAAAAACAGAAACTGGCATTGGGCTCTAGGTTAATAGGTTAGTCCCAAAAACCATATAAAATAGCATGTAAATGCATATAAAACATCCAAGGCTGATCATATAATAGCATGCATACTTCATAAATTATAGATACGTTGGAGACGTATCAGCATCCCCAAGCTTAATTCCTGCTCGTCCTCGAGTAGGTGAAAAAAGAAATAATTTATGAAGTGTGAATGCTAGCAAGTGCATAAGTTTCATCAATGATAGTTCCAATCACTTTTTCTAGCATCATTATATATCATAACAGTTGCTCATTTTCATAAAACTTTTCATGATCAAGTAACAAGCTATTCACATGTTAAAGTATAGATCATAAACTCTCTTGAAACTAACAAACTATATTCTCATTCATCAAACAATTGCAATTTAGGAAGAGTCTATGTCAGAGCTTTGATTTAGCGCACTCCACATACTCAACAATCATTTAGTCTTTCACAATTGCTGACACTCACGTGATATTTATGGGTTCGAAGTTTTAATCGGACACAGAGAAAGATAGGGGCTTATAGTTTTGCCTCCCAATGTTTTACCTCAAGGGTAATGTCAACAATAATAGTTCATGATGACTTACATCCAATTGGATATATATATATATCAGGATCTTTCCAACATATTGTGCTTGCCAAAGGATAAAATGTAAAAAGGAAGGGTGAAGATCACCATGACTCTTGCATAATAGTAGAAGATAAAAGTAAAAGATAGGCCCTTCACAGAGGGAAGCATAGGTTGTCATGCGCTTTTATGGTTGGATGCACAAAATCTTAATGCAAAAGAACGTCACTTTATATTGCCACTTGTGATATGGACCTTTATTATGCAGTCCGTCGCTTTTATTTCTTCCACATCACACGATCGTATAAAGCTTATTTTCTCCACATTAATAGATCATACATATTTAGAAGGCAATTTTTATTGCATGCACCGATGACAACTTACTTGAAGGATCTTACTCAATCCATAGGTAGGTATGGTGGACTCTCATGGCAAAACTGGTTTAAGGAATGTTTGGAAGCACAAGTAGTATCTCTACTTGGTGCAAAGAATTTGGCTAGCATGAGGGGGAAAAGCAAGCTCAACATGTTGGATGATCCAAGACAATATACTTTATTTCGGATATAAGAAAACATAACCCATTACGTTGTCTTGCTTGTCCGACATTAACCTTTTAGCATGTCATATTTTAATGAGTGCTCACAATTGCAAAAGATGTCCAAGATAGTATATTTATATGTGAAATCTCTCTTCCTTCAATATTCTTTCATGAATTGTCCAAATGACCAATTCTACGTTTGCTAACTTTCAAAAAGTTTACTACCTATACTTATTCTATGTGAATTCATTACTCCCCATGGTGTAAGCATATGAAGCATATATAAATTCAGATTTATGATATTTCAATGATTCAACCATTTACTCATAGGATATACGTGAAGCACGTGAGTAAATGACAAACTACTCCAAAAGATAATAGTGAAGGACACTGAGTAGTCAAATGATTAACTAGCCATTGGAGGATTCTTTTTCATTTAATATTTCAGATCCAATGATTTTATTCAAACAGCAAGTAAAATTGAAAATACGCTCCAAGCAAAGCACATATCATGTGACGAATAAAAATATAGCTCCGAGTAAGGTATACCGATAGTTTTGAAGACGAAAGAGGGGATGCCTTCCGGGGCATCCCCAAGCTTAGGCGCTTGAGTCTTCCTTGAATATTACCTTGGGGTGCCTCGGGCATCCCCAAGCTTAGGGTCTTTCCACTCCTTATTCTACTCATATCGATATCTCACCCAAAGCTTGAAAACTTCAATCACATAAAACATAACGGAACTTCTTGAGATAGGTTAGTATGATAAAGAGTAAACCATTCACTTTGGTACTATCAAAGACAAGGTTCATAATTGTCCTCACACAATGCCTACTGTACCATATCATTTCTACAATTTATATTGAGAAATACAAGTCATAGAAACTAGAAAACAAGCAAACTATGCAATGAAAACAGAATCTGTCAGAAACAGAACAATCTGTAATGATCTGAACACTAACCATACTTCTGCTACTCAAAAAATTATGAAATAAATTGGTGGACGTGAGGAATTTGTCTATTATTCTTCTGCAAAAAGAATCAGCAACAAAGCACTTTTCTGTAAAAAAAATGGCAGCTAATCTCATGAGCGCAAAGTTTATATTTTTTACAGGAAGATCACATTAGCTTTCACCCAAGTCTTCCCAAAGGTCTTACTTGGCACTTTATTGAAACAAAAGCTATAAAACATGGTTACTACAGTATCTTAACCATGAGAATACACAAAAACAGTAAAGGTAAATATTGGGTTGTCTCCCAACAAGCGCTTTTATTTAATGCCTTTTAGCTAGGCATGATGATTTCAATGATGCTCACATAAAAGATAAGAATTGAAACATAAGGAGAGCATCATGAATAATATGACTAGCACATTTAAACCTAACCCACTTCCTATGCCTAGGGATTTTGCGAGCATAGAATTTATGGGAACAACAATCAACTAGCATAGGAAGGCAAAACAAGTATAACTTCAAAACTTTAAGCACATAGAGAGGAAACTTGATATTATTGCAAGTCCTACAAGCATGTATTCCTCCCTCATAATAATTTTCAGTAGCATCATGGATATCAACTTTGTTCTCATACTCAACTGGAACCTCTTCCAAAATAGTGGAATCATTACTAGCTAAAGTTAACACTCTTCCAAACCACTTTAAATGATAGTATTATTCATACTCCAAAAGATATAAGTGAAGTTCATGGAGCATTCTACAATTAACATAGACTAACCAATATCCAATCTCAAAATATATAAGAGAAGCACATGAAGAATTCTATAAAACCATACCCAAAAGATTTAAGTTAAACACAAAGAGTAATTCTATAAGATCGTACTTAAAAGATATAAGTGAAGCTCATGAAGTATTCTATAAATTGATGAAGGGACATCTCATACTAGCATGGTTCCTAAAGAAAAAGAAAAACACAAAGGACACAAATCATGTGAACAAAACAAAAACCGAGGTATACTGATATTGTTGAAGAAGAAAGATGGGATGCCAACCGGGGCATCCCCAAGCTTAGATGCTGGAGTATCCTATGAAATATTTACTTGGGGTGCCTTGGGCATCCCCAAGCTTGAAATATTGCCTCTCTTTCTTCTTCTTACATCAGTAACTCCTCGTTCTTCGAACACTTCATCCATAAAAACTTAACAATAACTTTGTGAGATCCGTTAGTATAACAAAGCAAATCACTACTATAAGTACTGTTGCAAACCAATTCATATTTTGTTCTTGCATTTTAGCTACTGTAATATAACTTTTCCATGTCTTAAGCCACTGGTATAAATCAATAGTTTCAACAAACCAAGCAATCAATGCATCAAAAACAGAATATGTCTTAAACAGGACAGTCTGTAGTAATCTGGAAGTTTGGTAAACTTCCGTAACTCCTAAAATTATAAAATAAATTTGACAATTTGAATTTTTTTTGCAGAAGGAATTTTTAAGAAGTTTCAGATCCATTTGACTTTCCAGTAAGAAATGTAAAATCACGCGCTACAGCCAAAGTTTCTGTTTTTGTTCTGCACATAGTAAACAAGCTAATCATCCAAAAACCAAAGCTTGGCACATTATTTTTATATTACAAAGAATATATACAAGGGGACGATTATTTACAGAGAAGCTTCCATGAAAAATTCTACATTGTTTCCGTGAGCATGAACAAAAGTGCTCAAGGTCGACCCTCACTTCTTCAATGCATAACTTTCCAATCACTTCTCTTTTTTGAAAAACTTTTTAGGCATGAGAGGCAAGTAAATTCTTCTTGTATTTTCAATCTTTAAAAAAAATTGTATGTTTCACCCGCAACTAAACAGAAACAAAAAGGAAAAACAAAATCTACTTAGTGAAGAAAGCAAACAAGCACACAGGAGAATATCAACCCCACGCTATTGCTCCCCGACAACGGCGCCAGAAAAGAGCTTGATAATCCCCAAGTGCAGGGAATCATCGTAGAAATTTCCAATGGTGGAAGTGATAAGTATGAAGTGTCAAACCAACAAAGAGCTAAAGGTAAGATCAATATTCTCTCAAGCCCTATCTGCCACTGATACGACTCTACGTACACCGAATGTTTTCTTCCAACTAGCAACGAGAAATAAAACTACGTTGTGGGTATGAAGTGGATAACTTTGTATGATATCGGATATCTAAAATATAAAAGTAGGTGCTTTTATCATAAATTCAGAATATATTACTAAATATTATAAATAGCGAGTGTGGAAGAATGGTGGATCGGTGTGCGGAATTGTCCTAGGCAATCGTTAACAAGACCGGTAATCACTATTGCAGTTTCATGTGAGGGAGAGGCATAAGCTAACATACTTTCTCTACTTGGATCATATGCACTTATGATTGGAACTCTAGCAAGCATCCGCAACTACTAAAGATCATTAAGGTAAAATCCAACCATAGCACTAAAGCATCAAGTCCTCTTTATCCCATACGCAATAACCCCCTTACTCGGGTTTGTATTTCAGTCACTCACGCAACCCACTATAAGCGAATCATAAATGTATTGCAACACCCTACAGCGGGGATCCCTCATGCTTGCGCGACACGGAGGGCACCATAGGACAACACCAAAGTAAAACATACAACTCATACCAATCTAGATCATCAATCAACCCAAAGACAAAAGATATCTACTCAAAACATCATAGGATGGCAGCACATCATTGGATCAAAATATGTGGCATAAAGCACCATGTTCAAGTAGGAATTACACCGGGGTGTGGGAGAGTGCACCACGTAAAAGAGATGAGGATGGTGATGATGATGGGGATGTTGATGAAGACGATCACCGCGGCGATGATTCCCCTCTCGATGGCACTCTGGTGCCACCAAGAGAGAGGAGGAGAGGTTCTCCCCCTTGTGTTTCCTCCTCCATGGCTTCCCCCCTCTGGTCATTGGCCTTCATGGTGATCATGGCCCCTCCGGGATCCAACTCCATGCCCTCCGGTGATGATGGCCCCCTCCGGCAGGGTGCCGAGGAGGGCCTAGATTGGTTATCGGTGGCTACGGAGGCTTGTGGCGGCGGAACTCCTGATCTAGGTTTCATGGTGGAAGTTTTGGGTTATATAATAGGTGTTGGAGTCGGGAACAAGGCAGGGGGTCTCCGGGCTGTCCACGAGGCAGGGGGCGCGCCCAGGGGGGTGGGCGCGCCCCCCACCCTCATGGGAAGCCCGAGACTCTTCTGGCCCAGTTCTTTTACTTCCTGGCCTTCTTCTGGTCCAAAAATAAGCTCAGTCAAGTTTCAGGTCAATTGGACTCCGTTTGGTTTTACTTTTCTGTGATACTCTAAAACAAGGAAAAAACAGAAACTAGCACTGGGCTCTAGGTTAATAGGTTAGTCCCAAAAACCATATAAAATAGCATATAAATGCATATAAAACATCCAAGGTTGATCATATAATAGCATGAATACTTCATAAATTATAGATACGTTGGAGACGTATCAAGTCCCTGGCTTGTAATATGAAGCTTGTATTATTTTATTTGTGTCTAGAGTTGTGTTGTGATATCTTCCCGTGAGTACCTGATCTTGATCGTACACATTTGCGTGTATTATTAGTGTACAATTGAATCGGGGGCGTCACAGTTTTGGTATGATTTGGATGGAACTAACCCAGACTAACGCTGTTTCAGTAGAACTACGGTGTTGTTGTTTTTGTGCAGAAATAAAAGTCCTACAAATGCAACGAAACTCTTTAACGATTTTTTTGAAATAAAAGAGGCACTAGAAGCTTCGTGGGAGGGCCACAAGAGCCACGAGGTGGGCACAACCCACGAATGAAGGAAATGTGCCCTAAAGGCAATACTAAAGTTGTTATTTATATTTCCTTATATCATGATAAATGTTTATTATTCATGCTAGAATTGTGTTAACTGGAAACTTAGTACATGTGTGAATGCATAGACAAACAGAGTGTCCCTAGTATGCCAATACTTGACTGGCTCGTTAATCAAAGATGGTTAAGTTTGTCGGGGGGATGGACCCCGGGCAGGCAACGAAACCCGGATCCTCTTCAAAAACAAATGGGGCTGGCACCGCCCCTCAATACCGACTCACGCTTGGCCGGGTCGCTCGACCCAGCCAAGCCCCGCAAGCCGGCCAAACTGGCCGACCGGGCAAGACACGTCAACTCGGCCCCAACAACTAGCGCAAGACAGCCGAACCCGGCACGGCCAAAGCCTACTCAACAAGCCAGCACCATCCTTGGCGTGCTACGCAATCCAGCCATGGGTCAACTCCCATCCCATCCAGGCCGTATGATGGGGACGAGACTTCAATCAACGATGACCGAGGCAACAGTGCCCCGCCCATGCCTCTTGTCAGCGGGAACGTGGCAACAGTGCCCCTTGTCTACCCGCTGACCAGGGCCGGTGTGGCTACAGTGCCCCCGCCTTCACCGCTGACGACAGCAAGCGGCAATCTGACGGAGAGCACTGTACACAACTCGACTCGGCCATGACCTGACGATCAACAAGGCGGCGCACAGTCCCCCTAGGCATGCGGGGCCCGCACCTAGGGGAACCCGGCGAACCACAAGACGTCAGCGGGACCCAGCTCGAGTCCCCAGACACCGACAATACAGACCCACCGACTTGTAACATTACCATTGTACCCCTGGGGGGTTGGACTATAAAACACCCCGGGAGCCCGTGATCATGGAAAGAGACGATCTCTCCAAGAAAACACATACAAGAGAAATAGCAAGTAAGCATAGGACTAGCCACAAAACAGCAACACCGGGGAGAAGGAGTAGCCCAAGCCTTGGCCAGCTTCCTTCCTCCTCCATACAGCTCTAGGAGCAACATTGTACTATCGATCATCCAACTACACTCGGTAGGACTAGGGGTATTATCTCTTCGGAGAGCCCCGAACCTGGGTATGTCCGGCGTCCCGCGCCCGCTCATGCCAACCCCGCCTCTGGAGTCCACCAGCGCCCTCGAGCCTCCTCCTCTCTTTAGCCATCCCTTGGCATCTGCCGTGCGCCCACCATGACAGTTGGCGCCCACCGTGGGGCAGCTCGAGGAGCTGGCCGGGAGCATGCTTCAGACGGGGCCCTTCTCCTACACCGACGAGTCCGTCGCACTGGCGGACGACGTCGTCGGCGCGTTTGCCGCCTCCTTCGTCGCGCTGCGCGTCTCCGATGCGTTCGCGGCCGACGAGTACCCCAGCGAGGTGCTCAGCTACTCCGACTCTCCCCTCTCCCTTGGCGGCGGCGTTTCCGCCGGGGCAGTGGACGTCCACGTGGAGGTCTTCGTCATCGGCGACGGTGCCTCCTCCTCGTCGAGCAAGACGAGGAAGGCTGCCGAAGCCAGGGCCACAGCGGAACGGATGGAGCCGTTCGACCCGTTGCGCGCCGCGATGTAGAGCGTCCGCATCCCCATCGGCATCGACGTCGATGCCACCAACGTCATTGAGGCCCGAACCTAGCTCGAGGAAAGGCGCAGCAGATGCTGGACCTGTCTGAGACGCTTGCCGCCACTCAGCGTCGCCTGAACGCCGCTCAACTGGAGCGCGATGCCGCCTACAAATTCACGCCCGCCGCGGCCGAGCCAAGCTGGATCACCGATGTGCGTGCCCGGGGAGGAGCGATCGGCCGGGCCCTTGACATCGTCCCAACCGTCTGCGAAACCCCAGCGAAGAACATGTGCGCTGCCCAGGCAGCCGCAGTCGACCTAGACCAGCTCGCGGGTGAGGAGCTGAAAGAGTGCATCGGGCGGATGCGCGAACTCCTCCACACCACCAACACCCAGCAAGACTGCCTCAACCAGCTCGCCACGCCAGCGGGATCCGGCTCCGCCCGCCTTGGCGGGCCCGACGAACTTCTGCACACCGCTGCCTCGCCACCCGGCAAGGCGCACTCCGGCCGAGCACGGACTCGGCGCGACCCGACCGCTACAGCCGTCGACGGATTGGGCGACAAGCCCGTCCTAGAGATCCAGCGCCGACCCGGCCAGCATGGCCGACGTCCGGCTCCAACCGACCCGGCCCCCCATGGCCTGGCCGCAAGTCGACTTGGCCCGCGCGCTATCGATGACGCCGATGCTCGCCACCGCCTCGATCAGCTCGCTCGCTCCCTGGAGGTGGAGGAGAGCGGCGCTATCGGGCCGGCGTGCTTCAGCCCGCGCATCTGGGAGGAGCCCTTCCCCAAAGGATTCATGCTCCCCCGCGACACCCCCATGTACAACGGGATGGTGAAGCCAGAAGACTGGCTCACCGACTACACCACGGCCATTGACATCACCGGTGCCAATCGTCATCTCGCCGTGCGCTACACACCGCTCATGCTCCAAGGGTCGGCCCGTAGGTGGTTGAACAGCCTGCCGATGGGCGGCATCAACACGTGGGTGGACTTCGAGGAAGCCTTCGTCCGCAACTTCACGGGAACCTACAAGCGACCCGACCGCCCTAGCCAGCTCGCCATGTGCATGCAAGGGCCTACGGAGACCGGTCACGAGTACCTCGCACACTGGACCGAGCTCCGGAACAGCTACGAGGGCGTCTATGAAGTCAAGGCGATCCAGTCCTTGGTCAGCGGGTGCCGAGACGGCACCCTCCTCAAGCACAAGATCGTACGCTCCGAGCCAGCCACCATGGCCGCGCTCATGGTGACGGCAGACAAGTACGCCAATGCCGACTTCGCCATGAAGATCCAGGTGGCGCTGGATGAAGCCGGCAAGGCAAAGCCGGTTCCCCCTTCGAAGCCTGCCGGCGAAAGCAGATGGCAGCAGCATCACCAGAACAACAAGCACAAGGCCGACTAGCCGACGCCGTGTCATGACAACCAACTCTTCGCGACCGCCGAACCCGCGGCGGACCCGGCGGCGAAGCGCCGGCAAACCGGCATGGCAACCCACCATGAGCTGCGAGGAGATGCTCGACGCCCCCTGCAAGCACCACAGCGGCGCAAAACCCTCCACGCACACGCTTCAGCAGTGCGCCATCACTAAGAGCATCATGAGGGGCGACATCCCGCTCCCTCCAGCTCCGGCTCCGGGCGCGGGACAGCCGCCTCCGACCCCACCGCCGCCTCCAGCTGGCGGCGCGATGCGCCACGACGCCTACCCGGACCAGAACATGGCCTACGTCGTCTTCACCAGCCTCGGCAACGACAAGCGCAGCGAGCGCCTCCTTCGGCAGGAGGTGAACACCGTCGTTCCGGCCAAGTTGGAGTTCATGCATTGGTCGGATCGCCCGACCACCTAGACCCAGGAGGATCACCCGGCAGTCATGCCGATACCGGGTGGTTACGCCCTCGTCCTCAACCCCACCATCATCGTGCAGCGCACATGCAAGTTCTCCCGAGTCCTCATCGATGGCGGCAGCAGCATCAACATCCTCCAGCAGGGCTTTGCCAAGCACCGCAAGAGACGAGGAGGGAGAGGGGTAGGGCTGCACCAAGAAGGAGATTGAATCTCGTGTGTGTTGCAGCCCCCAATACCTCAAGTATATATAGGGAAAGGGGAGGGGCTGCGCCCCCACCTAGGGTTCCCTCCCTAGGGGTGGCGGCAGCCCCCAGACCCCATCTGGGTGGCGGCAACAAGGGGGAGAGGGGGAGGCGCACCTGGGGTGTGCCTTAGGGCCCATCTGCCCTAGGATTTGCCCCCCTCCCCTCTTGGAGGCGCCTTGGGCCTTGGTGGGAGGCGGCCCAGCCCACCTTGGGGCTGGTCCCTTCCCACTATTGGCCCATGTACGCCTCCGGGGCTGGTGGCCCCACCTGGTGGACCCCCGGACCCCTCCGGTGGTCCTGGTACACTACTGGTGATGCCCGGAACACTTCCGGTGGCCAAAACCATACTTCCTATATATTAATCTTTACCCCTTGACCATTCCGGAACTCCTCGTGACGTCCGAGATCTCATCCGGGACTCCGAACAACATTCGGTAACCGCGTACATACTTTCCCTATAACCCTAGCGTCATCGAACCTTAAGTGTGTAGACCCTACGGGTTCGGGAGACATGCAGACATGACCAAGATGACTCTCCGATCAATAACCAACAGCGGGATCTAGATACCCATGTTGGCTCCCACATGTTCCACGATGATCTCATCGGATGAACCACGATGTCAAGGACTTAATCAATCCCGTATACAATTCCCTTTGTCTAGCGGTACGATACTTGCCCGAGATTCGATCGTCGGTATCCCGATACCTTTGTTCAATCTCGTTACCGGCAAGTCTCTTTACTCGTTCCGTAACACATCATCCCGTGATCAACTCCTTGATCACATTGTGCACATTATGATGATGTCCTACCCGAGTGGGCCCAGAGATACCTCTCCGTTTACACAAAGTGACAAATCCCAGTCTCGATTCGTGCCAACCCAACAGACACTTTCGAAGATACCTGTAGTGTACCTTTATAGCCACCCAGTTACGTTGTGACGTTTGGCACACCCAAAGCACTCCTACGGTATCCGGGAGTTGCACAATCTCATGGTCTAAGGAAATGATACTTGACATTAGAAAAGCTTTAGCATACGAACTACATGATCTTATGCTAGGCTTAGGATTGGGTCTTGTCCATCACATGATTCTCCTAATGATGTGATCCTGTTATCAACGACATCCAATGTCCATGGTCAGGAAACTGTAACCATCTATTGATCAACGAGCTAGTCAACTAGAGGCTTACTAGGGACATGGTGTTGTCTATGTATCCACACATGTATCTGAGTTTCCTATCAATACAATTCTAGCATGGATAATAAACGATTATCATGAACAAGGAAATATAATAATAACCAATTTATTATTGCCTCTAGGGCATATTTCCAACAGTCTCGTACTTGCACTAGAGTCAATAATCCAGTTCACATCGATGTGTGATTAACACTCAAGGTCACATCCCCATGTGACTAACACCCAAGAGTTCTGGGTTTGATCATGTTATGCTTGTGAGAGAGGTTTTAGTCAACGGGTCTGCAACATTCAGATCCGTTTGTACTTCGCAAATTTCTATGTCATCTTGTAGATGCAACTACTACGCTACATTTGGAGCCATTTCAAAAAAATGTTCTACTTGGAGCTATTCTAAATTGGTGCTCCATTATACGTATCCGGTATCTCTACTCAGAGCTATCCGGATAGGTGTTAAGCTTGCATCGTCGCAACTCTTTACGTCGAACTCTTTATCACCTCCATAACCGAGAAACATATCCTTATTCCTCTAGGATAATTTAGACCGCTATCTGGTGATCTACTCCTAGATTACCTTTGTACCCTATTGCCAGATATGTGGCAAGGCACACATCAGGTGCGGTACTCAGCATGGCATACCGTATAGAGCCTATGACAAAAGCATAGGGGACGACCTTCGTCCTTCCTCTTTCTTCTGCCATGGTCGAGCTTTAAGTCTTAACTTCATACCTTACAACTCAGGCAAGAACTCCTTCTTTGACTGATCCATCTTGAACACCTTCAAGATCATGTCAAGTTATGTGCTCATTTGAAAGTACCATTAAGCGTTTTGATCTATCCTTATAGATCTTGATGCTCAATGTTCAAGTAGCTCAATCCAGGCTTTCCATTGAAAACACTTTACAAATAACCCTATATGCTTTCCAGAAATTCTACATCATTTCTGATCAACAACATATACTCATCAGAAATTCTATAGTGTTCCCACTCACTTCTTTGGAAATACAAGTCTCTCATAAACTTTGTATACACCCAAAACTTTGATCATCTCATCAAAGCATACATTCCAACTCCGAGATGCTTACTCCAGTCCTTAGAAGGATTGTTGGAGCTTTGCATACTTGTTAGCATCTTTCAGGATTGACAAAACCTTCCGGTTGTATCACATACAACCTTTCCTCAAGAAAATCGTCGAGGAAACAATGTTTTGACATCCTATCTGCAAGATTTCATAAATAATGCAGTAATCGCTAATACAATTCCAACAGACTCTTAGCATCGCTACGAGTGAGAAAGTCTCATCGTAGTCAACTCCTTAAACTTGTCGGAAAACATCTTAACGACAAGTCGAGCTTTCTTAATGGTGATACTTACCATCATTGTCCGTCTTCCTTTTAAAATCCATATGTACCTAACAACCTTATGACCATCAAGTAGTTCTTCCAAAGTCTACACTTTGTTTTCATATATGGATCCTCTCTCGGATTATATGGCCTCGAGCCATTTTGGAATCCAGGCCCACAATCGCTTCTCCATAGCTCGTAGGTTCATTGTTGTCTAGCAACATGACTTCCAAGACAGGATTACGTACCACTCTGAAGTAGTACGCATCCTTGTCATCCCACAAGGTTTGGTAGTGACTTGATCTGAAGTTTCATGATCACTATCATAAGCTTCTACTTCAATTGGTGTAGGTGCCGCAGGAACAACTCCCTGTGCCCTGCCACACACTAGTTGAAGTGACGGTTCAATAACATCATCAAGTCTCCACCATCCTCCCACTCAATTCTTTCGAGAGAAACTTTTCCTCGAGAAAGGACCCGATTCTAGAAACAATCCCTTATTGCTTTCGGATCTGAGACAGGAGGTATACCCAACTGTTTTTGGGTGTCCTATAGAGATGCATTTATCTGCTTTGGGTTCGAGCTTATCAGCTTGAAACTTTTTTCACATAAGCGTTGCAGCCCCAACCTTTTAAGAAATGACAGCTTAGGTTTCTCTAAACCATAGTTCATACGGTGTCATCTCATCAGAATTACGTGGTGCCCTTTTTAAAGTGAATGTGGTTGTCTCTAATGCCTAACCCATAAACTATTGTGGTAATTCGATAAGAGACATCATGGTATGCATCATATCCAATAGGGTGTAGTTATGATGTTCGGACACACCATCACACTATGGTGTTCCAGGCTGTGTTAGTTATGAAACAATTTCCACAATGTCTTAATTCTGTGCCAAACTCGTAATTCAGATATTCATCTCTATGATCATATCATAGACATTTTATCCTCTTGTCATGACGATCTTTCACCTTCACCCTAAAATTACTTGAACCTTTCAATAATTCAGACTCATGATTCATCAAGTAAATATACTCAACATCTACTCAAATCATCTGTGAAGTAAGAACATACCGATATCCACTACACACCTCAGCACTCATTGGACTGCACACATCAAAATGTATTACTTCCAACAAGTTGCTTTCTAGTTCCATTTTATTGAAAACGAGGCTTTCAGTCATCTTCTCGATGTGGTATGATTTGCATGTCTCAAGTGATTCAAAATCAAGTGAGTCCAAATGGTCCATTTGCATGGAGTTTCATCATGCATATACACCAATAGACATGGTTCGCATGTCTCAAACTTTTCAAAACGAGTGAGCCCAAAGATCCATCAACATGGAGCTTCTTCATGCGTTTTATACCGATATGACTTACGCGGCAGTGCCACAAGTAGGTGGTACTATCATTACTATCTTATATCTTTTGGCATGAACATGTGTATCACTACGATCGAGATTCAATAAACCATTCGTTTTAGGTGCAAGACCATTGAAGGTATTATTCAAATCAACAGAGTAACCATTATTCTCCTTAAATGAATAACTGTATTGCGATAGACATAATCCAATCATGTCTATGCTCAACGCAAACACCAATCTCGATGGTAGAGGGAGCGTGCGATGCTTGATCACATCAAGCTTGGGAAAAACTTCCAACACATATCGCCAGCTCACCTTTAGCTAGTCTCCGTTTACTCCGTAGCCTTTTATTTCGAGTTTACTAACACTTAGCAACCGAACCGGTATCTAATAGCATGGTGCTACTAGGAGTACTAGTAAAGTACACATTAACACAATGTATATCCAATATACTTCTATCGACCTTGCCAGCCTTCTTATCTACCAAGTAACTAGGGTAATTCTGCTCCAGTGGTGGTTCCCCTTATTACAGAAGCACTTACTCTCGGGTTTGGGTTCAACCTTGGGTTGCTTCACTAGAGCAGCAGCTGATTTGCCGTTTCATGAAGTATCCCTTCTTGCCCTTGCCCTTGCCCTTCTTGAAACTAGTGGTTTCAGCAACCATCAACAATTGATGCTCCTTCTTGATTTCTACTTTTGTGGTGTCAAACATCGCGAATATCTCAAGGATCATCATATATGTCCCCGATATATTATAGTTCATCACGAAGCTCTAGCAGCTTGGTGGTAATTACTTCAGAGAAACATCACTATCTCATCTGGAAGATCAACTCCCACTCGATTCAAATGATTGTTGTACTCAGACAATCTGAACACAAGCTCAACAATTGAGCTTTTCTCCCTTAGTTTGCAGGCTAAGAAAATCGTCGGAGGTCTTATACCTCTTGACGTGGGCACGAGCCTAAAATCCCAATTTCAGCCCTCGAAACATCTCATATGTTTCGCAATGTTTCAAAACCGTCTTCGGTGCCTCAACTCTAAACCGTTTAACTGAACTATCACGTAGTTATCAAAATGTGTATGTTGGATGTTCGCAACATCCACAGATGACGTTCGAGGTTCAGCACACTGAGCGGTGCATTAAGTACATAAGCCTTCTATGAAGCAATGAGGACAATCCTCAGTTTACGGACCTAGTCCGCATAATTGCTACTATCAACTTTCAACTAAATTTTCTCTAGGAACATATCTAAACAGTAGAACTGAAGCGCGAGCTACGACAAAATTTGCGAAGACCTTTTGACTATGTTCAGGATAATTAAGTTCATCTTATGAACTCCCACTCAGATAGACATCCCTCTAGTCATTTAAGTGATTACATGATCCGAGTCAACTAGGCCATGTCCGATCATCACGTGAGACGGACTAGTCAACATCAGTGAACATCTTCATGTTGATCGTATCTTCTATACGACTCATGCTCGACCTTTCGGTCTTCCGTGTTCCGAGGCCATGTCTGTACATGCTAGGCTCGTCAAGTCAACCTAAGTGTTTTTGCTGTGTAAATCTGGCTTACACCCGTTGTATTCGAACGTTAGAATCTATCACACCCGATCATCACGTGGTGCTTCAAAACAACAAACCTTCGCAACGGTGCATAGTTAGGGGGAACACTTTCTTGAAATTTTAGCGAGAGATCATCTTATTTAAGCTATTGTCGTTCTAAGCAAATAAGATGTAAAACATGATAAACATCACATGCAATAAAATAGTGACATGATATGGCCAATATCATTTTGCTCCTTTTGATCTCCATCTTCGGGGCTCCATGATCATCGTTGTCACCGGCATGACACCATGATCTCCATCATCATGATCTCCATCATCGTGTCTTCTTGAAGTTGTCACGTCATCTATTACTTCTACTACTATGGCTAACGCTTTAGCAATAAAGTAAAGTAATTACATGATGTTTATGTTGACACGCAGGTCATAAATAAATAAAGACAACTCCTATGGCTCCTGCCGGTTGTCATACTCATCGACATGCAAGTCGTGATTCCTATTACAAGAACATGATCAATCTCATACATCACATATCATTCATCACATTCTTCTTGGCCATATTACATCACATAGCATACCCTGCAAAAACAAGTTAGATGTCCTCTAATTGTTGTTTGCATGTTTTACGTGGCTGCTATGGGTTTCTAGCAAGAACGTTTCTTACCTACGCAAAAACCACAACGTGATATGCCAATTGCTATTTACCCTTCATAAGGACCCTTTTCATCGAATCCGATCCGACTAAAATGGGAGAGACAGAAACCCGCTAGCCACCTTATGCAACTAGTGCATGTCAGTCGGTGGAAGCAGTCTCACGTAAGAGTACGTGTAAGGTCAGTCCGGGCCGCTTCATCCCACAATGCCGCCGAATCAAGATTGGACTAGTAACGGTAAGCATATTGAACAAAATCAACGCCCACAACTACTTTGTGTTCTACTCGTGCATAGAAACTACCCATAAACCTGGCTCTGATACCACTGTTGGGGAATGTAGCAGAAATTCAAAATTTTCTACGCATCACCAAGATCAATCTATGGAGTAATCTAGGAACGAGGGGATGGAGAGTGCATCTACATACCCTTGTAGATCGCTAAGTGGAAGCGTTCAAGTGAACGGGGTTGATGGAGTCGTACTCGTTGTGATCCACATCACCGAAGATCCTAGTGCCGAACGGACGGCACCTCCGTGTTCAACACACGTACAGCCCGATGACGTCGCCTACGCCTTGATCCAGCAAGGGGAGAAGGAGAGGTTGGGGAAGACTCCATCCAGCAGCAACACGACGGCGTGGTGGTGGTGGAGGAGCGTGGTACTCCAGCAGGGCTTCGCCAAGCACCGCAAGAGACGAGGAGGGAGAGGGGTAGGGCTGCACCAAGAAGGAGATTGAATCTCGTGTGTGTTGCAGCCCCCAATACCCCAAGTATATATAGGGGAAGGGGAGGCGCTGCGTCCCCACCTAGGGTTCCCTCCCTAGGGGTGGCGGCAGCCCCCAGATCCCATCTGGGTGGCGGCCACAAGGGGGAGAGGGGGAGGCGCACCTGGGGTGGGCCTTAGGGCCCATCTGCCCTAGGGTTTGCCCCCCTCCCCTCTTGGAGGCGCCTTGGGCCTTGGTGGGAGGCGCCCCAGCCCACCTAGGGGCTGGTCCCTTCCCAGTATTGGCCCATGTAGGCCTCCGGGGCTGGTGGCCCCACCTGGTGGACCCCCGGACCCCTCCGGTGGTCCCGGTACACTACCGGTGATGCCCGGAACACTTCCGGTGGCCAAAACCATACTTCCTATATATTAATCTTTACCTCCGGACCATTCTGGAACTCCTCGTGACGTCCGGGATATCATCCGGGACTCCGAACAACATTCGGTAACCGCGTACATACTTTCCCTATAACTCTAGCGTCATCCATCCTTAAGTGTGTAGACCCTACGGGTTCGGGAGACATGCAGACATGACTGAGATGACTCTCCGGTCAATAAGCAACAGCGGGATATGGATACCCATGTTGGCTCCCACATGTTCCACGATGATCTCATCGGATGAACCACGATGTCAAGGACTTAATCAATCCCGTATACAATTCCCTTTGTCTAGCGGTACGACACTTGCCCGAGATTCGATCATCGATATCCCGATACCTTTGTTCAATCTCGTTACCGGCAAGTCTCTTTACTCGTTCCGTAACACATCATCCCGTGATCAACTCCTTGATCACATTGTGCACATTATGATGATGTCCTACCGAGTGGGCCCAGAGATACCTCTCCGTTTACACGGAGTGACAAATCCCAGTCTCGATTCGTGCCAACCCAACAGACACTTTCGGAGATACCTGTAGTGTACCTTTATAGCCACCCAGTTACGTTGTGACGTTTGGCACACCCAAAGCACTCCTACGGTATCCGGGAGTTGCAAAATCTCATGGCCTAAGGAAATGATACTTGACATTAGAAAAACTTTAGCATACGAACTACATGATCTTGTGCTAGGCTTAGGATTGGGTCTTGTCCATCACATGATTCTCCTAATGATGTGATCCCGTTATCAACGACATCCAATGTCCATGGTCAGGAAACCGTAACCATATATTGATCAACGAGCTAGTCAACTAGAGGCTTACTAGGGACATGGTGTTGTCTATGTATCCACACATGTATCTGAGTTTCCTATCAATACAATTCTAGCATGGATTATAAACGATTATCATGAACAAGGAAATATAATAATAACCAATTTATTATTGCCTCTAGGGCATTTTTCCAATAGAATCAACCTCTGGTATGTCACACTTAAGGACTCATCGTATTACTTGTTTCCTACTTATGCATGTAGCTTATGTTGTCATTTGTGAGTGAATGATGATGAGTTAATTTGCTCTTTGGGAAGGCTTCATGCTGACTTTTCTATGCCCATGGAGCTCCATGGGTATGTGGATATCTAGTGGGTTTGGACATGGGCACAAGTTTTGCCCATGGATAATTTGATGGACGGGCAGAGGGTAGGAAGATGGGTCATGGGTTGGATTTGGACCAGCTCCACCCGCCCCAAACCCGACCCATTGCCATCCCTAACCGCGACACAATGACCAAGCTCGGCCTCAAGGCCGAGGACCTGGAGCTGACCCGGACGATCTTCCACGGCATTGTGCCCGGCCTCTCCTGCTCCCCCATTGGCCGGGTCCGGCTAGATGTCCTGTTCGATGAGAGCGGCCACTTCCGGCGCGAACTGATCTGGTTCGAGGTGGTGGACCCGTCCAGCGCGTATCACGCGTTGCTGGGCCGGCCCGCGCTCGCTAAGTTCATGGCGGTTCCCCACTATGCGTACCTAAACATGAAGATGTCGGGTCCCAAGGGCCTCATCACCATCACCGGCGATTACCGCAAGTCCCTGGAGTGCGCCCGAGACGGCGCCAAGTTGGCCGAGTCGCTGGTCATTGCCGAGGAGCGGCGCCAGCTCGACCGGATCGTCGCCCTGGTAGGAGAGGACTCCGCCGTGTCGATCCCGACCCCGGACTCGGCCAACGAGGCCGCCTTCAAGCCCTCCAAGGAGATTAAGAAAGTGAAGCTCAACCCAGAAGACCCTAGCTGCAGCAAGTACGTTGTCATAGGCGCCCGCCTCCACAGCAAATAGGAAGGCGAGCTCGTCGACTTCCTCCGTGAGAATTGGGATATCTTCGCATGGACCCCCAAGGACATACCGGGTATCCGGAGGAAGTACGTCGAGCACAAACTTCATGTCCGCAAGGACGCCAAGCCTGTCTGTCAACCCCTGCGACGATTTTCCGAAGAGAAGAGAAGAACCATTAGTGAAGAGGTCGCCAAGCTTTTGGCGGCCAGCTTCATAATGGAAGTGTTTCACCCCGAGTGGCTGGCCAATCCAGTCCTCGTCCTGAAGAAGAACAAGACCTGGGGCATGTGTATCGACTACACCAGCCTCAACAAGGCATGTCCCAAGGATCCGTTCGCCCTCCCACGGATCGACCAAGTCATCGACTCGACCGTCGGGTGTGAGCTCCTGTCCTTCCTGGATGCTTACTCTGGCTACCACAAGATCAAGCTGGACCCGGCTGATGCCCTGAAGACGTCCTTCATCACGCTCTTTGGGGCGTACGTATTGCTACATCAAAATGTCGTTCAGCTTGAAGAACACCGGCGCCACCTTCCAGCGCTGCATGCAGAAATGCCCGCTGCCCAACTCGGCCGCAATATCCACGTATACCTGGACGACATCGTGGTGAAGACCAAGCAGCACCTCACGCTCCTCGATGATTTGAAGGAAACATTCGCCAACCTCTGTGAATACAAGATCAAGCTTAACCCAGAGAAATGCGTCTTCGGTGTCCCGGCCGGAAATCTACTCGGCTTCCTCGTCTCGGAACGTGGCATTGAGGCGAAGAAGATCAAGGCCATCGAGCGCATGCACAAGCCGGCTCGGCTACGCGATGTCCAGAAGTTCACCGGATGCTTGGCCTCGGTCAGCCGGTTTCTAAGCCGGCTGGGCGAGAGGGCGCTACCCCTGTACCAGCTAATGAAGAAGACGAGCCCGTTCGAATGGAACAGCAAGGCAGACGAGGCCTTGCAAGACCTCAAGCGCATGCTCTCCACCGCACCAGTCCTGGCCGCGCCGACCGACTGTGACGCCCCGAGGCCGATGCGCCAGGTGTCTTCCAGTTATTCGCTATCGTTGCAATGTCTTTTGCTTGCGTGTTGCATTTTATCATGTTATCATATGCATTGCATCATCATGTTTTCAAAACTTGCATCCGTCCGGGTTCCCCCAGTTCCGTCCGTTGTCCGTTCTGAGTCCAACCACACTCGCACGCGCCCGCGGCATGTCCGAGATATTATTTTATAAGTGACCGGAAAATGTTCTCAGAATGGGTTGAAAGTTGGCGTGCGGTCTTATTTTAGTGTTGGTAGACCGCCTGTCAAATTTCATCGCGTTCGGAGTCTGTTTGATGCCCCAACATATAACTATGGCAGCACCGCTACCAGTCTAACGTCGGACGTTTTCGGTCTCCGAAAACTGCTGCCGGGCCCTCTCTCTCTCTCTTCTCTCCTCTCAGCCTCGCCACAGCCCACCTAGTCCATCCACCTACCCCTCTTCGCGTCCGGAGCCGTCCGATGCGATCGCATGGTCCGAAAACCCCTTTTTGCACAGTGCACCAACCCCTCACGTGCGCGTCCGAAACTTCCCCGGACCCGACCCGGGCAATCGTCACCGGTGTGTCGGGATCATCCCCAAACATCTGCAAAACATCACCGTTTTCTTATTTGGACTCCCTAGCCTATTTCTCCTGACCGTCCGATTGCGGTCGTAGGGACGTGATAGCCTCTACCCGAAATCCCTTTGCAATATAAATAGTGAGCAACCGTAAAACCTAGGGATGTGTCCCATCCATCCCGTGTCCGCCGCCGCCACCCACTCGAAATCTCTCAGGATCCATCCCCAATTCTTTTGTCCCATCAATCCATCCAGCCAGAGCACTCCACTCATCCCCTCGATCCAACCAAGTTGCTGCCAGAGGCCCTGCCTCGTGCGCCCGTGCAAGGAGACGAGCCCTCTCCTGCAGCCCGAGCTCCTTCGTCCACATCCTTGTCGCCTCCGACCTCCTCGTGACCCCACTGCCCCGACGAAGCTCGCCGCCGGCAACCACTTCGAGCAGGCCTCATCGCCTCTCCTCCCTTTCTTCTCTTTCCGTCCCTGCATCTCTCTCTTTCTCTCAGCTTTTCTCTCTGCCCCGCAGGAACCAGGAGCTCCACGCCATGGTTGATCCCCTCGCCGAGCTCCTCAAGTCCCGCCGCTGCCTCAAGTCCACCCGAGGCCTTCCTCCTCATCGACGCTGCTCCGTTGAGCAGTACTAGGACGCCGCCGCCATGGACCAAGACGCCGTCAGCGCCCTTCCCCACCTCAGATCCAGCTGGATCCGCCTCTTCCTCCAGGCACGGCCCTTCCTGGCTGGATCCCGCCGCCTGCTGCGTCCTGAACCTCTCGTCGACGTCAACTGCGCCTGCTGCCTCCCCCTGCTTTGTGTCGAACCGCTCTAGTGCCGCTGCTCTTTTTCTTTTCTATCGAACAGAGGGCGTCGCACCCGTATCCTCCCTGCCTCGCGTTGACCACGCCAGCGCCAGGCCCATCCTACTTCTTTGCCAAGGCACTAATTTAGCCCACCAGATCCACCGGCCCATGAGGCCTGGTGAGCAGCCCCCTGTCCCAATGCACTTTTGGGCCGGCCAGAGTTGGCCCGGGACATGTTTTTTGCCGCAGAACGTTTTTTTCTATTAATCCTGAGACTGCAGATTTGCAGAAAAGTCCCTAGAGTTCATGCATATAATAACTCACAAACCGGGCATCGTATTAAAACAAAGTTTATATGTAAAATGCTTAGAATTTTGTGTAGGTCCATAATATGCCACTTTCATCTATGTTTAAAATGTTTAACATGTTGTTTGATTAAGTTTGCTCAAATGCCAGGCTAAAATGCTTTAATTCATAACTAAATAACCGTAGCTCCAAACCCAACAAAATTTATATGTAAATGGGTTAGAATTTTGCCTAGTTTAACATGATGTATTTAGTTTGCATGTTTAACAACTCTAATTTTTTTTAGGGCAGAACAGTACCAAATCCATAAATAGGCACATGAGGATTTTCCGGACTTGTTGCTTGTTGTTCCGGCCTCATTTAAACTTGCCTAGATAGGTAGTTTTACTTTGCTTCACCCCTTGCCATGCTAAACAACATTTAATATTGTTGGGTACATAAATGAGAGAGAACTAAATAAGACATGTGGTGTTCCGTCAATATGCAACTCGTTGCATATTGAGCTCCACTTAATTTGTAGGATTGTTTGTGCATTGTGCCATGCCATGCCCTCATTAAACCGGACATGCATCATACTTGGTTGTGCAGCATGCCATGTTCATGTTTTGGTTTTTTACTATATTGTGTGCTTCTTTCCGGTGTTGCTTCTTCGGGTTGGTTCCGATAACATCACGTTTGTGAGGATTCGTTCGACTCCGTCCGTTTGCCTTCTTCATGAACTCGTTCTTCTTCCTTGCGGGATTTCAGGCAAGATGACCATACCCTCGAAATCACTTCTATCTTTGCTTGCTAGTTGCTCGCTCTTTTGCTATGCCACGATACCTACCACTTGCTATATCATGCCTCCCTTATTCACTACAAAAAAAGACACATCCGTGACATTTTGGGCCGAACGAAAAAAAATTATGTCATACATATGACAGTTCTATGACGATAATTGTGACAAAACCCGGTATCATCATAGATGTGGTGGGCTCCTACTTCTATGACAAAAATCATGATAGAAAATGGGCTTTTCGTCCTGGGCGGGCCGGAGACGTAGCTGCATGAAATTCTTTGGGCCGTCCATGACGGAAAAAACCATGGTAGAAGCGATGGGGAGGAAAATTTCAGGGAGTTCCCGGTTACGGTGGGAGGTCGGGGGCCGAGCGATGCGCGTTTCTCTCGTACATGTACGCGCGTGTGTGCGAGGCGTTGGCTCTAACTGAACCTGAGAGAGGCGTTGGGCTCTAACTAAACCCGAGCGATTGCACTGTAGGCTACGCGTTACTGAACCCGGGCGATCGATCGATGGTTGTTAACTGAACACGATTGAGCGATCCCTTCGCTACTACTGCTAACTGAAGCCGATCGATGCTGCCTCTGGATGAACAGTGAGCGTTGCCGGGGGGGTTGGATGAACAGTTCCCGGTGGGGGTGGATGAACAGGACCCCGTGGTGTTGCCTCTGGATGAACAGGACCCCGATCGATCGAGCCGGTTGGGGCTGGATGAACAGGACCCCGTGGAGGGTTGGATGAACAGGACCACCCCGTGGAGGGCAGGATGAACAGTAGATGGTGGAGGGCAGGATGAACAGTAGCCCGTGGAGGGGTGGTTGAACAGGAGCCCATGGAGAGGGCTGGTTGAACAGTAGCAGGTGGAGTAGCGCGCGGTGGAGGTTGGATGAACAGGAGCCCGTGGATGAACAGTCGCAGGTGGAGGCTGGAGGAGGTCGACGGTGGATGAACAGTAGCTCGTGGAGGCTGGAGGGGGTCGACGATGGAGATGAACAGTATCCCGTGGAGTCCCGTTTTGCGGTACGCCACACCCCTCCCGATGAACAGGATCCCCGTTTCGACCGTAGCGCTCCAACACAAGTCTGTTTCCTCCGTTTTGCGGTACTGTAGCGACTAGACCTCAAACGGTCCAATCTCTGTGCTCAGGTGTCATCCCTGGATCAGTAATGCTGACACCACACAGTACTTGAAGGATTTATAACAGAGTAGCAATCACACACTTATTACATCGAGTGTCTCAAAAGAGAACTTATTACAATAAATATGGCTTAAGGCCATCTAATAACGATAACAGTGGAAGGCTTGGAAGATAAGTGAGTCCATCAACTCCAACGGCATCACTGAGTATAGAACCACGACCTAAAGGCACCTTAATTGTCATATGAAAAGTCTGCAACATTAACGTTGCAGCCCGAAACGGGTCAGCACATGGAATATGCTGGCAATGTAACACATAGAGAGTAATGGAAGAATAAGGCTATACTACACGCATATTTGGCTGGTGGAAAGCTCTATGGTTACAGTTTTGCGAAAAGCCAATTTTTCCCTACTGCAAAGGAATAAATTTTATTTAACTATCATGGTAGTGGTTAAACATTGAGAATGGTTGACAACATTCTCAATCCCAATTAAGCATCATCATTAAACAAAAACCCGACAAATTAATTTTAGAGTAACATGATGAGATTCACATGATAATCCAGGTAATAGATACTCAAGATGTCCATAACCGGGGACACGGCTAACCATGATTAGTTTATACACTCTGCAGAGGTTTGCGCACTTTTCCCCACAAGACTCGATCTCCTCCGTTGGATTTCACGCACTGCATCATGTTTGAGAAACGGGTGACCGAGACATAGTCTTTCAGAAGCGCTAGCACCTTACGATGGGTAGACCGTACCACCTACATCCCCTACATCTGCTAGTCTACCACTTTAAGAGTTCGCACGACTTAGTCAACTATGCTAGAGCCCATAGTAGCTTGTGTCTTCACACGGAAGTTTCTAGCATGAATAATCTCATGATCCCTTTGAGCCTGGGTGGCGGTCCAAAAGAAAACAGGCAATCGCTGGAATACCCAGGTGCCTCAATCCACTCAGATGTGTATTCAAGTTGCCACCTTAGATAAACCATTAATTTAACAATCCCACATCTGTCATGGATACACTCACCCAATCCACGTCTACTAGCATAGCATGGCATAATAAGTTGTCGGAGTAATGGGCTACGGGTAGGCCAACCCGAGCCCCAGAACCTTTCCATACATCAGGGCCGGCTGCGCCCCTCAAGACCCCAGGACAAGGAGCCGCCTTCTGAGGAGTCAACGACAAGACGGCTGACTGCCCGCTCACGGCCGAGTCCCAGGGACGGCTTCAAGATAAGCCGACTCCTGACTGGCGACTTCCAGAGAAGCCGGCTGTGGGGAGTCGGCCCTCGACTCCAACAAACCCCATGACCTCATCAAAGGGGACGGGGCAGGGGCGTGGCTATAGTGAAGCCCACTCCCGCCCCTTACCAAGGGCAGGCATGGCCACAGCACGCCGTACCCAGGAAGATCTCCGTGCAGCGTGGCACTGTTGCCCTGCCAGCCCTGACATCAGCACCACAGGACCGAATCCTGCGCCCACGACGGCTTGTCTGCACGGCCCAGAGGCAGCAGGTCCCACCAGTCAGTGAGACCCCAAGAGACGGCGAGAGGACCACCAGTCGGATCCATCGGGAGTCGGCCCCGGGGAGTCGGCCGAGCCCTCCCCTGGGCCCCACGCACCATTAATCAAGATGTGATGGGGAGTGGCAATACTGATCGCCCGTCGGGCGGCAGGGCTGTTGCGACGACCCCATGATCAAGCCCGCGTCATCAGAGGCATGGCTACAGTAATCAGCAGCCGGCAAGACCCGCCCGCGGCGGACGCGGCCTGTCGGCTTCGTACCAGACCAGTCGGCGGGCCCCAGCAGTCGGCGGAAAAGATGGAGGCCAGAGGCACTGACGGCTGGGCCCGCACCCAGTTGGATTACCATTGTACCCCTGGGGGGTAGGCCTATATAAACCCCCAGGGCACCCATGCAAAAGGTTGGAACCCATTAGCTCTAGGTCAGATCATATAGAAGGAGAGACCTAGCCTTGCCCTCTCCTACCTCCAAGAAACAGCTCAAGGAGCAACCGTGTAAACACTTGGCCATAGTGATCATGCGGAGACCCCGCAGAGCAGCAGTAGGGGTATTATCTCCCCGGAGAGCCCTGAAGGTGGGTAAGATTCGCCGGCGTGCATGTCTTCGCCTCATCCCGTTTCCAGGCACCGGCGACGTTCTACTCGCCCCCACCATGATAAGCCATCCTTTGGCATATGTCGCACCAAACCCCCGACATTTGGCGCCCACCGTGGGGCCTGGTGCACCGCTGTTCGGAGACCTGTTCTAGACGGGAACCCTTTTCCTCCCTGGCGAGCGCAGCCAGCTAGGCATGCCAGACGGAGTTTGCACCGACGCGCTGCGCGGCATCGAGATCGCCTGCGCAGCCAACTCCTTGGCCGCGCTTGTCGGCGAGGTTCGCCTCTCCGACGAGCCTGCATCCAACGCAGGCACGGGCGGCTCCGAGAGCCTCCTCGCGGGCCTCCTCGATCAACTCCATGTTTCCGGCGAGCCTGCCATAGACTTGGAGTCTATAGGCTCCACCGACCTGATGCTGGTCGACTCCGACACCGCATCACTCGACGCGTTCCCCACCAATGTGGTGGTCTATGACGAGCCTCTCCCTCACGCGGAGAGCGACGGAAGCACCGTCACCGAGGTGCTCGTCATCAGCCATTACGAGTTCCCCGGCGGAGGAGCGCACGACTCGCTTGGCGCGGTGCTACAAGACCCAACTGCGCCCATTCCGGAAGACGCTGACGCAAAGACGTTGGAAGCGCGCCGCCTTCAGCTCGTTGAAGGCGCGAAGAAGCTGGCCAGCATGAGACGCTTGTCAGAAGCCTACCAGCGGGAGATGGATCGTGCCGTTGGGGCTCACCAGCCCCGGCAGGGCCCAGCCGCCTTGGCGCGGTCCAGCAACGCGGCGTAGCCATCGCCAGCCTGTTTGGGGCCAGCCGCCCCGTGTACGCTGCACCAGCGGAGAACATCCGAGCTGCCCAGGCAGCGGCGGATAAGCTGGAAAATTTCGAGGGCGAAGAACGCCGCCTCATGATGGAGCGAGTCCAGCGGCTCCTCGACGCGGCCGCCACGTAGAACGAGGCCGGCTGCCGCACGGAGGCGCCACAGCGGCCAACCGACGACCCTCTGCGAGATCAAGGCGCGACATCTCGGACGCCGACTGGTGGCGCCCGAGGAAGAAGAGACAAGGAGCCGGCTGTCAGCCATAGTCGGACTCGCATTACCATAGAGCGCGACCGAGACGGCCGCCCGAGAGTAGTGGAACGACGGGACGACTGTCCGCTTCCCCCTCCCCGCAAGGAGAGGCGAGTCTCCCCACCGCCTGTCGACCATCCGACTCTTGGTGACCGCCTTGGCCGCTGAGAGGGAGTTGGAGAGAATGACGCCCGCCACCGGATCAACCGACCTCACCGGTCCCTGGCGCTGGAAGAAGAAGATGAGCTGGGCCCGCCTTGTTTCGGGCCCCGCATTCGAGACGAGCCCTTTCCCAGAGGATTCACGCTCCCAAGAGACACGCCCAAGTATACCGGCTCCGTGAAGCCGGAAGACTGGCTGGTCGACTACTCCACGGCTGTCAGCATAGCAAACGGCAACAAGCGTGTTGCCGTAAAATACGTTCCGCTCATGCTTCAGGACACGGCCCGGACATGGCTGAACAGCCCGAGGCCCCGCAGCATCAACAGTTGGGTTGACTTCACCGAAGTGTTCGTCCGCAACTTCACCAGCACGTACAAGCGTCCCCCCAAGCCTCGACAGCTCTCCTTGTGCGTGCAAGGTCCTGACGAGTCAACTCGCGACTACCTCACGCGTTGGGCTGAGCTCCAGAACTCCTGCGAGGGCATGCATGAGGTGCAGGCCATCGAGTACTTCACAGCCGGGTGCAGGGAAGGCACCCTCCTCAAGCACAAACTCCTCTGCGACGAGCCAGAAACCCTCGACGAGCTGCTGACCATAGCGGACAAGTACGCCACAGCCGACTCCTCCATGAAGGCGGAGATTTAAGTCAGCATAACTGGCAAAGTGGCCCCTCAAGCTCCAAGGACTCTGGTGGGAGACGCTAGCTGGCGTCAACCGCAGGGCGACCACAAGCGCAAGGCCCCGCTGCCGGCTTCCAGCAACCGGCGGGTCGCGACCGTTGAAGCCCAGCAGCCGGATGGGCAGCCCCCGCTCAAGCGACAAAAAGGCGGCAAGACAAACTGGTTGCCGGCCTTCTCCTACGAGCAGACCCTGGATGGACCTTGCAAATTCCACAGTGGCGCGAAGCCGTCGAATCACACCACCCGGAAGTGCCACTGGCTCACCAGGATTGCCAAGGGAGACGGCCTCCTGCCTCCCCCGCCTGCTGGGTAGCCGCCTCCGCCTCCGCCCCAGCAGCCGGCTGCCAGGCCAGTCGGCGCAGTTCAAGACGAATACCCTGAAGAACACGGAGCCTACGTGGTGTTTACCAGTATGGCTGATGATCGACGCAGCAGGCAGTTGCAGCGACAGGAGGTGAATGCAGTAGCCTCAGAGACGCCAGAATTCATGCACTGGTTTAAGAAGCCTATCAGCTGGAGCCGGGCTGACCACCCAGAGGTGACGCCGAGTCCGGGCTCCTATGCCTTGGTCTTGGACGCCACCTTTGCCACAGATAGACGAGCTGCACGTTTCTCGCGAATTCTGATAGACGGAGGCAGCAGCATCAATATCTTGTACAAGGACACCATGGAGAAGTTAGGAATCAAGCAAAGACTGCTTCAGAACAGCCGGACAGTGTTCCACGGCATTGTTCCTGGGCTTTCCTGCTTGCCGATCGGCAAGATCCTGATGGACGTCCTCTTTGGAGACAAAGATCACTTCCGCCGAGAGTCTGTTTGGTTTGAGGTGGTGGACCTTGAGAGCCCATACCATGCGCTGCTTGGCCGACCTGCCTTGGCCAAGTTCATGGCGGTCCCCCACTACGCCTACCTCAAGATGAAGATGCCCAGTTCCAGGGGAATTCTGATTGTAGCCGGCGACTACCAGATGTCGTCTGCCTGTGCGGCTGAGAGCAGTCGGCTAGCCGAGTCCCTGGTGATCACGACCGAGAAGCGGCTCCTGGAGCAAGTTGTGGCGATGGCCGGCAAGCAGGCAGAGGTATCGCCCAACCCAAGGGAGTCGGAGGCTGAGGGTTCGTTCAAGCCGGCCAAGGAGACAAAGAAGATACCCTTGGATCCGGAGCACCCAGAGAGGTACGCTGTCGTAGGTGCGAACCTCGACAGCAAATAGGAAGGCGAGCTCGTCGATTTCCTCCGTGAGAATCGGGACATCTTCGCATGGTCCCCCAAAGACATGCCAGGTGTACCAACGGAATTCACCGAGCACAAGTTACATGTCCGATCTGATGCAAAGCCGGTCAGGCAGCCCCTGTGCCACCTATCAGAAGAGAAGAGTGGTTGGAGAAGAGATAGCCCGACTCCTAGCAGCCGGCTTCATCATGGCGGTGTTCTTTCCGGAGTGGCTGGCAAATCCGGTCCTGGTACTAAAGAAGAACAAGCAGTGGCGAATGTGTATTGACTACACGAGCCTCAACAAGGCCTGCCCCAAGGACCCATTTGCTCTACCAAGAATCGATCAGGTGATAGACTCCACAGCCGGATGCGAGCTGTTGAGTTTCTTGGATGCATACTCAGGATATCACCAGATCAAGCTGAACCCGGCTGACAGATTGAAGACCGCCTTCATCATGCCGTTTGGAGCATTCTGCTACCTCACCATGACGTTCGGCTTGAGGAATGCCGGCGCCACCTTTCAGCGTTGCATGCAGAAGTGTCTCCTCAAGCAGCACGGCGGGAACGCCCACGTCTACATGGACGACGTGGTGGTGAAGACGGAAAAGCGTGGAACACTACTGGAAGACCTCAAGGAGACCTTTGAAAACCTACGCCGATTCCAGATCAAGCTCAATCCAGAGAAGTGTGTCTTCGGGGTACCAGCCGGCCAGCTCCTTGGTTTCCTGGTCTCTGAATGCGGCATAGAATGCAACCCAGTAAAAATCAAGGCCATTGAGAGAATGGAGGTACCCGGCCGACTGCTAGATGTGCAAAAGTTCACCGGCTGCTTGGCGTCCATCAGCCGATTCATCAGTCGGCTGGGCGAGAAAGCTCTCCCCTTATACCAACTCATGAAGAAGACCACTTTTTTCGAGTGGAACCACAAGGCGGACGAAGCTTTTCTCCAATTGAAGAAGATGCTGACTACTCCACCCGTCCTGGCGGCTCCGACTCCCAAGGAACCTATGCTCCTGTACATCGCCGCCACCAGCCGGGTAGTCAGCACGGTCATTGTAGTGGAACGCAAGGAGGAAGGGAAGGCGCTACCTGTCCAGAGACCGGTATATTACCTGAGTGAGGTACTATCGACCTCCAAGCAGAACTACCCCCACTACCAGAAGATGTGCTATGGCGTACACTTTATTGCGAAGAAATTGAAGCCTTACTTTCAAGAGCATCCAATCACGGTGGTCTGCACGGCCCCGCTCGCCGAGATCATTGGCAGCCGAGATGCTTCTGGCCGAGTGGCCAAGTGGGCCATAGAGCTGGCTCCCTACACCATCTACTACCAGCCCCGCACCGCCATCAAGTCACAAGCAATGGCCGACTTCCTCGTCGACTGGGCCAAGACCCAGTACCTACCTCCAGCACCTGACTCCACCCATTGGCGAATGCATTTCGACGGCTCCAAGATGCGCACCGGCTTGGGAGCCGGCGTCGTCCTCACCTCTACTAAAGGCGACAAGCACAAATACGCACTGCAAATCCATTTTGTCGCCTCCAACAACGTCACCGAGTACGAGGCGCTCATTCACGGGCTCCGGCTTGCCAAAGAACTTGGCATCCGCCGGATCTTGTGTTATGGTGACTCGGACTTAGTGCTCCAGCAGTCATCTGGCGACTGGGACGCGAAAGATGCAAACATGGCGAGTTACCGTTTCCTCATGCAACAACTCAGTGGGTATTTCAAGGGGTGCGAATTCCTCCATGTGCCAAGAAACGACAACGACCAAGCAGACGCCTTGGCACGAATCGGCTCGACCCGCCAAGCAATACCATCTGGCGTCGCCCTTCAATGCCTCCTCAAGCCGTCCGTCAAGCCTTCACCAGAATCAGACTCCATCTTCGTACCGGTTCCTCCCGAACACGTCGGATCCGACTCCAGAGCCCCGGCAGGCGGCACGAGGATTTTGGCAGATGGCTCCGGAGCCGCCACACTCGAGGCCAGCCCAGGGACCGCGGAACCCGGCCCGGGGACTGCGGTGGCGGACTGGAAGACTCCAGAACTCGACCCAAGGGCCGCCCCAATCGGCCCGGGGACTTCATTAACCCAGCAAGCAGTTGTTGACTCCAACCCGCCGCCTCCCAGCCCAGCTGCCTTCATCCAAGTCGCAGTTCTCGCAGTCCAAGAAATAGCAGCACCCTCATGGGCCCATCCCATCCTCAAATTCCTGGTGAACAAAGAGCTACCAACTGATGAGACCTCAGCTCAACAAGTACAACGCCGGGCGGCAGCCTATACCATAGTCAATAGAGAGCTGGTCATACGCAGCGTCACTGGTGTCTACCAGCGCTGCATAGAGCCAGAGAAAGGCCAGGCAATTCTCAAAGACATCCATCAAGGCGAATGCGGCCACCATGCGGCTTCAAGAGCACTCATCGCCAAAGCCTTTCGACACGGTTTCTTTTGGCCGACTGCCTTTAAAGAGGCCAAGGAGTTGGTCCAAAAATGCAGGGGATGTCAAAAGTTCAGCTCCAGGCCGCACCAGCCGGCTTCTGCGCTCAAGACCATCCCCATTGCCTGGCCTTTCGCAGTTTGGGGTCTAGACATGGTGGGACCATTCAAGACAGCACGAGGTGGTTTAACTCACCTACTTGTCGCAGTGGACAAGTTCACCAAGTGGATAGAAGTGAAGCCAATTAAGAAACTGAACGGTCCGACTGCCGTGACTTTCATCACCGATATCACAATTCGGTACGGCATACCACACAGCATCATCACCGACAACGGCACAAATTTCGCCAAAGGCGCCTTGGCCCGTTTCTGCGCAACACAGGGCATACGACTAGACCTAGCGTCCGTCGCCCATCCACAGTCAAATGGCCAAGTGGAGCGAGCAAACGGCCTCATCTTGTCCGGCATCAAGCCTCGGCTGATCGTGCCTCTAGAGCGCTCGGCTGGCTGCTGGCTCGACGAGCTTCCAGCCGTCCTCTGGAGTCTGCGCACGACTCCAAACAAGTCAACCGGCTTCACGCCCTTCTTCCTCATCTACAGTGCCGAAGCCGTCATCCCAACGGACATAGAGTTTGACTCCCCATGAGTCACCATGTACACCGAGGAAGAAGCAGAAGAAGCACTACAAGACGGCGTCGATCTGCTGGAAGAGGGCCGGCTGTTAGCACTCAGCCGGTCCAGCATCTACCAGCAGAGCCTGCGCCGATACCACAACAGGAAGGTTAGGCCAAGATCTTTCCAAGAAGGAGACCTTGTGCTCCGGCTGATCCAGCGAACAGCCGGCCAGCAAAAGCTGTCGGCGCCTTGGGAAGGCCCTTTAATCATCAGCAAAGTACTGGGCAAGGATTCCTACTACCTGATTGACGCGCAGAAGCCCCGAGCACGCAAGAGGGACGACTCCGGCAAGGAGACAGAGCGGCCATGGAATGCAAATCTCCTCCGAAGATTTTACAGTTGATGCAGTGTGTACCACGCTACCTTTTGTATTAAAATACCAAGACTTCAGGCCCCCGAGACGAGCTCAGGGACTGCCCTCTTTTGTCTGTACGATAAAAATTATGCCTACAAGTATGTTACTCTTTTTATGCCGTTTTGCACCAGGCTCGACAAGTCGGCCCGGGGACTTGCCACGTTGCACTATGAAATGCTTCCTGTAGTCGGACAAGTAGTGTGTAAACGCCTAAACTGTCTCCTGTCAAAAGCCGCATCTCGCAGAGCGACTGTACGGTGGGCAGAGGTAAGGTAGAATGGGCATTCGCATGAAAAATGGCTAAGGACTCAAAGCATAAAACATAGCTCAAGATAGCTTCCAGCCTTTTTTGCAAACCGACCCTCGAATAGTCGGATTCCCGCCTTAACTTACTCAAAAACTCTTTAAAACGGCTAAGTACTTGCTTTCCCAAAGTAGCCAAGCACTTGATCCAGCGACAGTCCGCAGAGCGGCTGTCCGATTGGCAAGGCAGGAAACTAAGAGAAAGCGGCAAAGGAAAAAAGCCAAAAGAGCAATGAGCAAGAAAAGATAGAACTTGGATAAATATATTTACATAACATAGGCCCTTGGCCGAATCTTCGAGCAGAAGTTCAAAATACACCCCGCGAGTGGAATTGTGCGAATTAACAAGTTCTTCAAAGACTACTGAAGCAGATAAAATAAAAGATAAAGAAGCAGCTTAGGAAGCAGCAAATGGATTCGGAGGGTCGGAGGAGGCGGCAGCGTCAGGGGCAGCCGGCTGGCTAGTATCGGCTTGATCACCGCCGGCAGCAGTCAACTCGGTCGCACGCGGCTCGTTGCTGGAGGCGCGGTCGAGCTGAGGCTGGCCGTCTGCTCCGTCTTCTGGTGCCTCCGCCTCGCCTCCATCCTCCGCCTCGTCCTCTTACTCGACGCTGGAGCCAATCACTTCCGCCGAGTCCTCGCCGTAGTCTGGGTTCATCCCAAACCACTCCGGCGGTACCTCCTCGCCGTCTTCAGACCGCTCGGGGACGAAGATGCTGGTGTCAGTGTACTCGGCGATCGCCGCAGCACGCTTGACGAGGGCGTCTTCCACAGCCGCCAGCTCCAGCTGGGCCTCCGACCGAAGCGTGGCCAGCCGGTCTAGATCCAGCCCCGGATACCATGCCTTGATGAACTCCAAGGCCCGGCGCACTCCAGCTCGGGCCGAATAGCCCTTCCAGGCCTCAAGACGACCAGCCGCGACCTCTAGCCAGCCGGCCATCAGGCTGGGGGTGCGCGGAGCCTGCATGTCCGGCCATAGGGCGGCAATCGCCTGGGCACCAACACGCTGAAGCCGGCGCAGCATCCGGTGAGCTGGCCGAAGGCGAGCCTCAATGCTCAGGATGTGCTCGTCAAGAGTTCGGGGGGCGTCGGCAGCATTCTCTACACCTTCCGCCCTCCGACCTTCACGGTCATCCTCGATGGCTTGGACGGCGGCCTGCGGGTGCCCAGGAAAGAAGTCTTCCAAGACGAAAGAAACAAAGAAGCAAGTCAAAAGCCAGGAATCGGCACGATTTATAATCGGCAGCTCAAAGATGAATAAGGAGACTCACCATCAACGATGTCTTCAATTTCGTGGAAGCCGGAAGCCAGCAGCGGCTCCTTGTCAGTCTAGGAGGAGCGCTCGCTCACGAACTCGGCCAGGAGGGCGGTTTCCGCTTCCTTCGCCTCCTTCTGCGTCTTCGCAAGCAGCTCCCTCTGCTCTGCCAACTGAGTGGCCAGCAGATCGCGCTCTGTGACGAGCTTGCTGCACTCCTCCCCTTTAGCGTGCAAGGCGGAGTTGGCATCACTCAGCTGCTGTTGAAGAGCAGCATTGGCTCCTGAAGGAAAGGAAGAAGGATAACAGTCATCAATAAAGTAGGTCACCGGGGAGATCCGTCCCGACTGCTCAGCAGTCGGCCCGAATCTCAGGGACTACAGCCCACGGGTGCGCCAGCGCGCCCCCGCAGAGAAGAAAAAGGACTTACTCCGGCTCTCCGCCAAGTCGGCGGTCCGCTTGCCCATCTCTTCAACGTTATGGTTGAAGGCAGTGACGCGGATGTTGTGGTAATCCTGCGACAAGCATTTAAGACAAAGTTAGTACCCAGAGTTCATCAATTGGAGTTCCGGGCCGCCTGCTCAGCAGCCAGCCCGAAACTCAGGGACTACACCCAGTGGGTGCGCTGGCGCGCCCCCACAGAGAGGAACAAGAAAACAAAGACCAAAGGAAAAAACATACCCGGACGGCTGCCGGCGATGCTAGGAACGCCTTGGTGCAACTCTGGAGAGTGTCGCCCTTAGCACGAAGCTTCGCCTGGACGTCCAGGAGCGCCTGGTTCAGCGGCCCTGTGCCGCCTCCTCGCACCCACCCAATAGGTGCAGCGCTCGTCGCTTCGGCGTCTGGGATCACCGAGCTGGCGATGCCGGCTTCCAGGGGGCGGGGTGCCGAAGTCGCCTTCTCCAGACGGCAGCGCATTGGCGAGCCTACTTGGAGGAGTAGCCTCGCCACGGCCTCGTCTTCAGTCGGCGGCACCGGAGGGTCCGCCAGCTGCTTGCCTTGCACGCCTGCAGACGGCGGCGGAGGTGGCGGCGGAACGTTCGCGTCTGGCATAGATGGGTCGCCGCCTTCCCTCTCCACGACGGGGTTCTCCCCGCCGGCTTCTCCAGTCTGCCCCATGAACTCCGGAGGCGGCGGCGCAGAGTTCAATGGGGTGACGAACATCGCCGATTGGCGGCGTGCGGCTTCCTCAGCCTGCCGCTTCGTCGCGGCGACGGCTTCGACCTCTGCCAGTCTTTTCTTGGCGACGGCTTCGGCCTCCGCCAGTCTTTTCTTGGCGGAGGCCTCCGCCCTGTCGGCTTCCGCCTTCTCCAGGTGGAGGGCCTCTTCTTCGTTGCACTTCTCCCGTGCATTCCGCTCCGTCGCCTCCCGGAGGTCAGCAGCGGGGTCAATCCGCCAAGTGGTGGCGGACGTCTCCGCTGACCCCATGACGGAGGCCGCGGTGACCCTCTCAAGAGTGAGGGGAGCCCTGAAGCAAGAGGAGCAAGCAAAGACTCAGACAAGGTCACAAAGAAAGAACAAAGCTTTGAGGACAGAATACTCACGCGGAGACCAATGGCGGCTTCTTCACTTCCTTACGGAAGCGGATGGCCTTCGCAGCCGCCTCGTCCCGCCGGGTCGCCGCAGCCGAACCCTTGGGCTTCTTCGGCCGACTGCCGAACAAGGTCGGCACGGCCCTGCGCTTCTTCCCGCCGCCTGGAGTGCCCGGCACGGCAGAAGAGCCCACTCCAGGCTGGCTGGCTCCTGGCCGATGGCGAGGGGCGACTTCTCCCTCGGCGTTGTCTTTAGGCCAGTTGGCGATGGTAGCCAAAGGCCTGAAGTCGCCTGCTGTTCGTCCTCCTCCCTCGTCGTCGTCTTCCAGAGCCGCCGCCCCTAGATCGGGGTCGTCGATGTCGCTCTCCGCTCGGTCGGTGAGGAACTCGCGGGCCGGCCCCGAAGTGCTGGCTGGTGGGTGGACGAGAGGATTCTGACCAAAGCCTACTGGTCAAAACAAACTCGGCAAGAAAGAAAACAGTCCAAAGAAAGAAAGGCAACTCACCACGGGCGGGGGGTTGGCGCGGGAGTACGGCTCCTTGCCGAATCGCCAGTCCTCCAGGAGCTTGCTGTCCGAGAGGTAGTTCACCATGAAGGCCACCTCCTCGTGAGGCATGTCCTTGGTGCACATCCGACTCGGGTCGCGGTGCCCGCTCATCTGGCATATCATGTGGGGGCGGCCTTGGAGCGGAAGCACTCGGCGCGCCACGAAGGCGGCCAGCAGGTCTGGACCAGTCAGGCCCTCCGACTGCGTCAGCACTCGGAGTCGCGCGACAGCACCGGCTCCCGCAGGTGTCAGCGACTTGGCCCGGTACGACCAGTTGGGCAGTCTCCCAGCCGGCGGGCCGGCTTCGAAAGCCGACAGGTTAACCCAGTCGCCCCTCTTGGCGACGTTCCTGACGTAGAAGTAGGATCTCTGCCACATCTTCACCGACTTTATCAGCGAGATGGAGGGGAAGGGATTGTCGGCCCCCGACCTTCGCACGACGATGAAAGCGCCGCACTGAGCCGGCACGCCCGCAGCCTGGGTGCCAAGCTTGGAGAAGAAGAACTCCCCCCAGAGCTCGAGGGTGGGGAGGACTCCGAGGAAGCCTTCGCACAAGGCCATGAAGGCGGACAGCAGTACCACTGCGTTGGGGGTGAGGTGGTGCGGCTGGAGGCCGTAGAACTCCAGGAAGGAATGGAAGAAACTGCTCGCCGGCAGCCCCAACCCGCGCAGGCAGTGCGAGCGGAAGATAACCCGCTCGCCCTCCTGCGGCACGGGGGAAATCTCCCCCTTCGGTGCAAGACGCACCTGCACGCGATCCTCGCCGGGGAGCCGACGAGTCCGGCGGAGGAACTCGACGTGGTCTTCATGAACTTCAGAGCCGTCCCAGGTGCCGGAGCGCACTGGGGGAGGCGCGGCGGTGGAGGAAGAACTCATTGCGAGCTGATCGCCGCAGCGTTCGCCGGAGTGTGGGCGCGTGGTGGAGCGAAGAAGAAAAGGGAGGAGAGCGAGGAGTAGTGAGAAGGAAGAGAGCGAGGAGTAGTGGGAAGGAGGGGCGCGCGTGCCCCCCTCTTCCACCTACTAATAGCCTCGTGGGCTGCGGAGCCGAGGGGCGGAAGTGGGGATTTACTGCGCCCATGGCCCCACGTCCCCCACGTTCCATGATAAAGTTACTGCGCGCAGTAACTCCACAGGAACCCCAACCGTCTGCCGGGGCCGCAGCAGATCCGCTCGGGCGCCAAGGCGCAATAGTGGCGGCCCCGCCTATGGGCCTGTCCCGTCATGCACGTAGGCTGGCAGGACGGCACAGCCACGTGTCCTCGCCTGACAGGTCTCAAACGGGCGGCGGCCTGGAGGCTTAGCAAGCACGCTACTTGGATCCCGCCGCGACGTTCGAAATATTGTGTGAGTCGGAATTGAGCGAGTCCGAATTGAGCGAGTCCGACTCCTTCTAGTCGGCCCGGCAGAAGTCAATCAGAGACCAAGTGTTGAGCACCCGGAAAGGGAAACTGATGAGGCTTCTCGGCCGATCATCCGCGGCGCCTCACCAGTTTTGGGGACTACTGTCGGAGTAATGGGCTACGGGTAGGCCAATCCGAGCCCCAGAATCATTCAAGACATCGGGGCCGGCTGCGCCCCTCAAGACCCCAGGACAAGGAGCCGCCTTCTGAGGAGTCAACGGCAAGATGGCTGACTGCCCGCTCACGGCCGAGTCCCAGGGACGGCTTCAGGATAAGCCGACTCCTGACTGGGGACTTCCAGAGAAGCCGGCTTTGGGTAGTCGGCCCGCGACTCCAACAAACCCCATGACCTCATAAAAGGGGACGGGGCAAGGGTGTGGCTACAGTGAAGTCCACTCCCGCCCCTTACCAAGGGCAGGCATGGCCACAACACGACGTACCCAGGAAGATCTCCATGTGGCGTGGCACTGTGGCCCTGCCGGCCCTGATATCAGCACCACAAGACCGAATCCTGCGCCCACGACGGCTTGTCTGCACGGCCCAGAGGCAGCAGGTCCCACCAGTCAGTGAGACCCCAGGAGACGGCGAGAGGACCACCAGTCGGATCCGTTGGGAGTCGGCCCCGGGGAGTCGGTCGAGCCCTCCCCTGGGCCCCATGCACCATTAATCAAGATGTGATGGGAAGTGGCAATAGTGATCGCCCGCCGTGCGGCGGGGCTGTTGCCACGACCCCATGATCAAGCCCGCGTCATCAGAGGCACGGCTACAGTAATCAGCAGCCGGCAAGACACGCCCGTGGCGGACGTGGCCTGTCGGCTCCGTACCAGACAAGTCGGCGGTCCCCAGCAGTCGGCGGAGAAGACAGAGGCCAGAGGCACTGACGGCTGGGCCCGCACCCAGTCGGATTACCATTGTACCCCTAGGGGGTAGGCCTATATAAACCCCCCAGGGCACCCATGCAAAGGGTTGGAACCCATTAGCTCTAGGCCAGATCATATAGAAGGAGAGAGCTAGCCTTGCCCTCTCCTGCCTCCAAGAAACAGCTCAAGGAGCAACCGTGTAAACACTTGGCCATAGTGATCATGCGGAGACCCCGCAGAGCAGCAGTAGGGGTATTATCTCCCCGGAGAGCCCTGAAGTTGGGTAAGATTCATCGGCATGCATGTCTTCGCCTCATCTCGTTTCCAAGCACCGGCGACGTTCTACTCGCCCCCACCATGATAAGCCATCCTTTGGCATATGTCGCACCAAACCCCCGGCATAAGCAAACATAGAAGTAACTCCCAAAGTTTTGATAATAAACAGGTAATAGGTTCTACCTCAACTACTTCCCAAACCCGCAATTTAATTAGATCCTAATCATGAAATGTGTGAGGATTGATCTAATGCAATAAAAACTGGGTAGTAGAATGTATGATCAAAGTGTTACTTTCCTTGCTGATGATCCGCCAAACCTAGCGATTCGAAGTAGCAAGCGGCGCACTCCGGGTACTCTATCGCAAACAAACAAGCATACAATAAGTACTCATCTAATGCATAGGTAAAACTTGAATAAGAGATCTAACCTGAAAGTTCAACTTAAGAACTCCATTCGGCAAAAATAATCAAATCGAACGAAGCAACGAAAGACAAACGGCAAAAGAAACAAAATTCGTTTACTATTCTAAATCTAAGGCAATTTTTACAGCGGCAAAAACTTGTTTGAGTTGGTTAAACGGAAACAGGGTTTCGAGACGAAACTCCAGGCGCTTGAATCGCCTGATTCCGACAAACGAGCTAAAAGTCAAACTAAAATGAAAATCGGATCAGAAATCGCGATTAGAAAAACCGCGGATTTAATCCGAGAAAAAGAAAACGACGAACAGGTTAACGAACGAACGTTCGTTAACTGGTCTAAACGAAGAACGCGTTCGTTAAAACGAACGAACAGGCAAACGCTCGCTAAATAAATAAATCGGAAAAACCGATCTATTTAAAAAACAAACTAAAAAAACCGAACGAACCGACGGAAACCCGATCGGTTTTAAAAAAAAACCAGCGGCGAGATCTACCTCCGGCGGCGGAGGTGGCGCGAGCGGCGGCGGGCGGCGACGCGGGCGATGGCGCGCTAGGGCAGCGGCGGCGGGCTAGGGCGGCTAGGGTTTCGGTGGGGGGTGGCGGCTGGGCCTCCCGGCTATTTAAAGCTGGCCGGGCCGGGTGTCTAGGTCGGACACGTCTCGGTAAGTCGGTTGCGTGTTTTTTTTTAAATAGTTACGCTCAGAAAAAAACAAAAGGAATACTAAACGGACTCCAAAAATCTCGAAATAAATTTTCCCCGGCTTCTAAAATGAAGTCTCAGAGGATGAACATTTATTTGGGGCCTATATGTAATTTTGAAAAACGCGCATTTTTCCCAAATTCAAATAAAATAGCAAATAAAACCAAAATAAAATCTTATTTGATTTTTTTTATTAAATCCTCAATATTTCTTTATTTTTTGGAAAGTCATTTTATTCCCTCTCTCATATTTGATAATAGAAATAATTGAAGATAAAATAAATAAAATCAAATGATCCTATTGTCAAAATTTGAGAAAACTCAAATATGAAAATAACGAAATCCCCAACTCTCTCTGAGGGTCCTTGAGTTGCGTAGAATTTTCTAGGATCGAAAAAAATGCAATAAAATATGATATGCAAATGATGATCTAGTGTATAACATTCCAAATTGAAAATTTGGGATGTTACAAACCTACCCCCCTTAAGATGAATCTCGCCCTCGAGATTCGGGTTGGCTAGAAAATAGGTGAGGGTGGTCCTTCAGCAATTCTTCCTCTCGCTCCCAGGTGGCTTCATCCTCCGTGTGGTGGCTCCACTGAACTTTGCAAAACTTGATAACCTTGCTGCGGGTGACTCGATTGGCATACTCAAGAATCTTAACTGGTTTCTCCTCATAGGTCAAATCACTGTCCAACTGAATCGCTTCCAGCGGCACTGTGTCTCTCAGCGGTATATCAGCCATCTCTGCGTGGCACTTCTTCAACTGGGAAATGTGGAACACGTCGTGAACTCCTGATAATCCTTCAGGAAACTCCAACTTGTAAGCAACTTCTCCCATACGCTCCAAAACTTTGTATGGTCCCACAAAACGTGGCACTAACTTTCCCTTAACTCCAAAGCGCTTAACTCCTCGAAGTGGAGATACTCGAAGATAAACTCAGTCGCCGACTTCGTAAACTGTCTCCTTGCGTTTAGAATCTGCGTAGCTCTTTTGCCTGGATTGAGCTACCTTGAGCCTATCGTGAATCAATTTCACTTTCTGTTCAGACTCCTTAATCAGATCCAATCCAAACAACTGGCGGTCTCCAACTTCATCCCACGACAATGGGGTCCTGCACCTCCTTCTGTACAAGGCTTCGAAAGGGGCCATCTTCAAACTGGATTGATAACTATTGTTGTAAGAGAACTCTGCATATGGAAAATTCTCGTCCCAACTAGATCCATAATCTAGCGCACAAGCTCTGAGCATATCCTCCAAAATCTGGTTGACTCTCTCGGTCTGTCCATCTGTCCGCGGATGGAAAGCTGTACTAAACTCTAGTCTGGTACCTAAAGTTTCATGCAACTGATTCCAGAACTTTGAGGTAAATTGAGTTCCTCTATCTGATACAATGCTCCTTGGAACTCCATGCAGACATATGATTCTGGTCATCTATATCTTTGCCAACTTTGCACTTGCATATGTAGTCTTTACTGGAATGAAATGAGCTACCTTTGTCGACTACAACCCAAATCGAATCATAGCCTGAACGAGTTCTGGTAAACCTGTAATAAAATCCATGCCTAACTTATCCCACTTCCATTCGGGGATCGGCAATGGCTGTAGCAATCCTACTGGCTTCTGATGCTCTGCCTTTACTCTCTGACATACATCACAAACTGCTACATACTCCGCAATATCCTTTTTCATTCTGGTCCACCAGAAAATATCCTTCAAATCCAGATACATCTTGGTATTTCCTGGGTGAATCGAATAGGGTGAATCATGGGCCTCTTGCAGAATTAACTTCCTGATCTCCAAATCATTAGGCACATAAACACGGTCTTCAAACCATAAGGTATCGTGCTCATCCTCACGAAATCCCTTAGCTTTTCCTTTGCTCATTTTCTCCTTTATAGAGGCAATCTCCTTGTCAGTCTTCTAGGCTTCCCTAATCTTATCCATCAAAGTAGACTGAATCTCCAATGCTGCTACATAGCCTCTTGGTACTATTTCGAGACATAGCTCTCGGAGATTTTCAGCTAACTCCCTTGGTAAATCTCCCGTCATTAAGGTGTTGACATCGATTTTACAACTCAATGCGTCGGCTACTATGTTAGCCTTTCCGGGGTGATAATGCAATCTCATATCATAATCCTTGATGAGCTCCAACCATCTCCTTTGCCTAAGATTCAACTGCTTCTGCGTGAAAATATACTTCAAACTCTTGTGATCCGTGTACACCTCATAATGGTTTCCAATGAGAAAGTGTTTCTAGGTTTTCAATGCATGCACTACGGCTGCTAACTCCAAATCATGCGTAGCATAATTTAACTCATGAGGCTGAAGCTATCGTGAGGCGTATGAAACAACTCTTCCTTCCTGCATAAGCACTGCTCCAAGTCCTCGACGTGAAGCGTCGAAATACACCTCATAATCCTTGGTCTGATCTGGCAAAATCAACACCGGTGAGGTAACCAAACATTTCTTCAACTCCTGGAAACTAGCCTCACATTCCTCAGTCCATATGAACTTGGTATCCTTTTTCAACAACTCCGTCATAGGCTTCGCAATCTTCGAGAAATTCTCAATAAATCTCCGATAGTATCTTGTGAGTCCAAGAAAACTCCGGATCTCTCCAACTGTTGTTGGCGCTTCCCAATTTGTCACGGTATCAACCTTAGTGGGATCTACTGCTATACCTTCTCCAGATATAACGTGTCCGAGAAATCCAACTTCCTTCAACCAAAACTCGCATTTGCTAAATTTGGCATATAATTGATGTTCTCTAAGCTTTCCAAGAACCAAACGCAAATGCTCCTTATGCTCCTCTTCATTCTTCGAGTAAACCAGGATATCATCAATGAACACTACGACGAACTTATCCAAAAACTCCATCAACACTTTTTTCATCATGTTCATAAAATATGCAGGTGCGTTAGTCAGACCAAATGACATAACGGTATACTCGTACAGCCCATACATGGTGGTAAAAGCCGTCTTAGGTATATCCTGTTCTCGAATCTTCAACTGGTGGTATCCTGATCGCAGATCGATCTTGGAAAATACCTTAGCTCCTTGCAATCGATCAAACAGATCATTTATCATCGGTAGTGGGTACTTGTTCTTGATGGTTACTTCATTCAATCCTCGATAATCAACAACCATCCTTAACGATCCATCCTTCTTCTCCACTAGAAGTACTGGCAATCCCCAAGGTGAAGAACTTGGGCGAATATATCCTTTATCCAGTAACTCCTCAATCTGCTTCTTAATCTCCACCAAATACTTTGTGGGCATCCTATATGGTCTCTTAGATATTGGCCCTGTGCCTGGCAAAAGCTCAATCAAAAACTTAATATCTCTATCTGGTGGCATGCCTGGCAACTCCTCTGGAAATACATCAGGGAAATCTTTTACCACTGGTACTTCCTCCTGCACAACTCCTGTTAAACAATTTACTTGAGTCCTTTTTGGCACATGCCGGGATACATACTTGATCCTTCTCCCTTCTGGCGTTGTAAGCAAAATTGACTTACTGGCATATTCAATATTCCATTCATACTTTGATAACCAATCCATGCCTAATATCACATCCAATCCTTGGGATTCCAATACTATTAGGTCCGAGGGAAATACATAGTTACCAATCCTTAATGGTAACCGATCACACCATAGACTGGCCATATACTCTGCTCCAGGCGAAGTTACTAACATGAGTGACCTAAGGGCTTGGGTTGGTATATTATACTTATCCACAAATCCCCTTGATATGTATGAATGCGATGCACCAGTATCAAAAAGAACGAGTGTAGTAAATGACTTAACCAAAAACTTACCGATTACGGCATCCGGCTTCTCTTCAACCTCCTCCATGTTAACGTGGTTCACCTGTCCCCTGTTGAAAGGGTTCACCTTCTTCCCAGAGCTTCCATTGCCATTTCCATTCTGGGATTCAGGACATTCATTGGCATAATGTCTGGTCTTCTGGCACTTAAAGCAAGTGACTTGGCTCAGGTCTCTCTTGGCTGGGGTCGATGGGTTGGTGCGGTTCTGGCCGTTGCTTCCTCCATTCCCATTACCATTCTTGGTGCCATTGTGATTGTGCGAGCTACCTCCTCCATGGGTATGCTAAAAATGTCCTCCCGGTCTAGGGTTAAAACATGGCTTTTGCTGGGCTCCTGAATTGTACTTCCCTTGTCCATACTTCCTCTTGCGATTCTCAATCTGCCGCTGCTTCCCTTCAATCATGAGAGCACGGTCTACCAACTCCTGGTAGTTGTTAAAGGTTGCTACCATCAATTGCATGCTCAACTCATCATTCAGTCCTTCCAGAAACTTCTCCTGCTTAGCTACATCTGTAGCAACGTCATCTGGGGCATAACATGCTAGCTTACTAAAGTCCTCCACATACTGGCCAACTGTCCGTCCTCCTTGGCGCAAGTTGCGAAACTCTCGCTTCTTCATGGCCATAGCTCCTGCTGAAACATGGGCAGTACGAAAAGCCTTCTGATACTGATCCCACGTGACAATGTCGACACGGAAAGTGGCTGTGAAATTCTCCCACCATGATGCTGCGGGTCCTTCCAGCTGATGTGCGGCAAACTTCACCTTTTCCGCCGTGGTCAACTCTCTAGCTCTCTTATGGAGCCAATCATCTGCTACTATCGGCTCGGTGCTACTGGAAAACACCGGCGAATTCAACCTAAGAAAACGGGCTAAGTGATCAACAGGTGGTGGTGGTGGTGGTGGGTTGTTGTTGTTGTTCCCCTGATTCTGATTCTGGACTAGCAATTGCATCAATGCTTTCTGCTACTGGATCAACTGAGTGAGCTCCGGTGGGAAGGTAAATTCGGGGTCACGTCTCGAAGGCATCTGAGGGTTTAGAAAAGATGAGATTTAAGAATAGAGGGGGTCTAAAGAGAAAACACTACCCATATGCACATGAGGCAAAAGCAAACAATTCACTTCATTCAATCAATCAAACAAGGGCATACAATCAATCTAACTATCGCAAAAGTGCTCGGACTACTATATTTACATGGTGGACTACTGCTACTACTGTTGGGGTGGTCTGCTAGAAATATTCTTCGGTTGCAGACTCCATGATATCTGCTCCAGCTTCATCAACATAGTCATCATCGCTATCATCTGGATCCGAGTCGGTGTCGTCGATGATGATGTAGTCTTCCGGGCGAATTTCTTTGGGTTCTTCGTCTTCTCCTACTGGTGTAGGGCCTCCCAAGAATATTCCAATCTTCTTGATCAGATCGTCATTCTTCTCCACTAATACTTCGATTTCCTCTTCATAATCTTCACGTGTAGCCTTGAGTTCTTCCTCCAGTTCCTTGATTCTTGTCCTTGCCTTCTTCAGATCTATCATGTTAGTGCACATCTGGTTCTCCTGACGTCGAATGTGCTGGTTTAACTCCTGGATAAAAGCTGCAATTGATCTATCCTTCCTGGTGCTGATCATCTCCCAGTGCTCATCTCGGCGCCCACAAATCTGGTAGATAGTATCCTTGAGATCATTGCGGTAAGCTTCTCCAATGCGTCCCATGGCGATGTGAGCTGCCGTGCTCTTTCCTAGACTCCAGGTTGGTGCATCAAAGGAAAACTGTATGGGCTCAGTGACTGGCATGAACGTCCTTCCTGGAACTTGAACTTGAATCAACCAGCGCTCTTCTTCAGGTAGAGTGGCGTTGTAGGTTCCGGTAAAGCTGGGTACTCCTATGTTCAGGTATCTAGTGACTTCCTTCAAGTGACGTCCAAAGGGTGTATCTTCATCCGGTTGTGTGAACTTGTTCCTTGCATCCGCCATCCTAAAAGAGTAGAAAAGATGAGAAGTCAGAATGAGAAGAGCGAGTAGTGATCTAGGGCTTTTTCTTAGTGGTCGTGTCCTACAGTCAGCGTGTGCTCTGATACCATCTTGTAGCGACCAGACCTCAAACGGTCCAATCTCTGTGCTCAGGTGTCATCCCTGGATCAGTAATGCTGACACCACACAGTACTTGAAGGATTTATAACAGAGTAACAATCACACACTTATTACATCGAGTGTCTCAAAAGAGAACTTATTACAATAAATATGGCTTAAGGCCATGTAATAACGATAACAGCGGAAGCCTTGGAAGATAAGTGAGTCCATCAACTCCAACGGCATCACTAAGTATAGAACCACGACCTAAAGGCACCTTAATCGTCGTCTGAAAAGTCTGCAACATTAACGTTGTAGCCTGAAATGGGTCAACACATGGAATATGCTGGCAATGTAACACATAGAGAGTAATGGAAGAATAAGGCTATACTACATGCATATTTGGCTGGTGGAAAGCTCTATGGTTATAGTTTTTCGAAAAGCCAATTTTTCCCTACTGCACAAGAATAAATTGTATTTAACTATCATGGTAGTGGTTAAACATTGAGAATGGTTGACAACATTCTCCCCAATTAAGCATCATCATTAAACAAAAACCCGACAAATAAATTTTAGAGTAACATGATGAGATTCACATGATAATCCAGGTAATAGATACTCAAGATGTCCATAACCGGGGACACGGCTAACCATGATTAGTTTATACACTCTGTAGAGGTTTGCGCACTTTTCCCCACAAGACTCGATCTCCTCCGTTGGATTTCACGCACTGCATGGTGTTTGAGAAATGGATGACCGAGACATAGTCTTTCATAAGCGCTAGCACCTTACGATGGGTAGACCGTACCACCTACATCCCCTACATCTGCTAGTCTACCACTGTAAGAGTTCGCACGACTTAGTCAACTATGCTAGATCCTATAGTAGCTTTTGGCTGCACACGGAAGTTTCTAGCATGAATAATCTCATGATCCCTTTGAGCCTGGGTGGCGGTCCAAAAGAAAACAGGCAATCGCTGGAATACCCAGGTGCCTCAATCCACCCAGATGTGTATTAAAGTTGCCATCTTAGATAAACCATTAATTTAGCAATCCCACATCTGTCATGGATACACTCACCCAATCCACGTCTACTAGCATAGCATGGCATAATAAGCAAACGTAGAAGTAACTCCCAAAGGTTTGATAATAAACAGGTAATAGGTTCTACCTCAACTACCTCCCAAACCCACAATTTAATTAGATCCTAATCATGCAATGTGTGAGGATTGATCTAATGCAATAAAAACTGGGTAGTAGAAGGTATGATCAAAGTGTTACTTGCCTTGCTGATGATCCGTAAAACCTAGCGATTTGAAGTAGCAAGCAGCACACTCCGAGTACTCTATCACAAAAAAACAAGCATACAATAAGTACTCATCTAATGCACAGGTAAAACTAGAATAAGAGATCTAACCAGAAAGTTCAACTTAAGAACTTCGGTTGGCAAAAAGAATCAAATCGAACGAAGCAACGAAAGACAAACAGCAAAAGAAACAACCTTCATTTACTATTCTGGATCTAAGGCATGTTTTACAGTGGCAAAAACTTTTTTGAGTTGGTTAAACGGAAAAAGGGTTTCGAGACGAAACTTCATGCACTTGAATCGCATGATTTCGACAAACGAGCGAAAAGTTAAACTAAAACGAAAATCGGATCAGAAATCGTGATTAGAAAAATCGCGGATTTAATCCGAAAAAAAGAAAACGACAAACAGGTTAAGAAACGAACATTCATTAACTGGATCTAAACAAAGAACGCGTTTGTTAAAACGAACAAACGGGCGAACGCTCGCTAAATAAATAAACCGGAAAAACCGATCTATTTAAAAAAACAAACTAAAAAAACCGAACGAACCGACGGAAAACCGATCGGTTTTTAAAAAAAACGGCAGCGAGATCTACCTCCGGCGACAGATCCGGCGGCAGCGGCGGGCGGCGGCGCGGGCCGCGGCTCGCTAGGGCGGCGGCGGCGGGCTAGGGCGGCTAGGGTTTTGGTGGGGGGGTGGCGGCTGGGCCTCCCGGCTATTTAAAGCCGGCCGGGCCGAGTGTCCAGGTCGGACACGGCCCGGTAAGTCGGTTGAGCGTTTTTTAAATAGTTACGCTCAGAAAAAAACAAAAGGAATACTAAACGGACTCCAAAAATCCCGAAATAAAATTTCCCCGGCTTCTAAAATCAAGCCGCACAGGATGAACATTTATTTGGGGCCTAAGTGTAATTTTGAAAAACGCGCATTTTTCCTAAATTCAAATAAAATAGCAAGTAAAACCAAAATAAAATCTTATTTGATTTTTTTTATTAAATCCTCAATATTTCTTTATTTTTGGGAAAGTCATTTTATTCCCTCTCTCGTATTTGATAATAGAAATAATTGAAGATAAAATAAATAAAATCAAATGATCCTATTTTCAAAATTTGAGAAAACTCAAATATGAAAATAACGAAATCCCCAACTCTCTCCGAGGGTCCTTGAGTTGCGTAGAATTTTCTAGGATCGACAAAAATGCAATTAAATATGATATGCAAATGATGATCTAGTGTATAACATTCCAAATTGAAAATTTGGTATGTTACAGGTACGCCACACCCCTCGCGATGAATAGGACCCCCGTTTCGTCCGTAGGAGGTCCATTTCCTCCGTTTTGCGGTACGCCAGACCCCTCCCGAGGAACAGGATCCCGTTTCGAACGTGGCTGGTCGAACACAAGGTCGTTTCCTCCGTTCTGCGGTACGCCAGGCCTTGTTTCCATCGCCTGTTCCGTCCAAGCCCTCCCGATGAACACGACACATTTCGTTGCCTCCCCATGAACACGACGCATTCCGTTGCCTCCCCATGAACATGATGACGACGTTGTTTCTCCGTTCCGACCCAGCCATGTACACGAACCCTCGCCGTATGTATGCGCGAGAAGGCGTTCGAGACCCCGCCCGTATGTACACATACGTGGCCGTATTTTCTTTCTTGCACCCTGACCGTTGTACGTACGTGTACATGCTACGTGCGCGCCTCTACTACGACATGTGCGCACCTCTACATCGACCAGTATACATGTACGTACACATTCGCGACCAGAATGACAATGCTACATACGCTTCGACCAGGTGGGTCCCGACTGTCAGGCACTTCCTTGCATGCGAAGTTGTAGCTGGTGGGTCCCAGCACTCAGGGGGGCGAATCGTTTTGTTTTTTTGCCCGGACACACTTCCTTGCGTGCGAAGGTGTAGCTGGTGGGTTCCAGAAGTCAGGGGGAAACTTTTTTTCTCGAAATACGGTGGCCCATTCGGTGGGTCCCCGCTGTCAGGTGGAGGAATAATTATTTTGCACGTAATAAGGAGGCACTTCCTTGCTGCGGTCATGGACCCAGCTGTCAGCCTCTCCACGTACAGTCCACGTCCGATGGAATTCATTCCTTGACCACGTTGACCACGCCGCGCCGAGAGCACCATGGCGGTGGACGACGGTGAGGCCTAGGAAGGGGACGACGGGGAGCCAGGGAAGACGCGACAGTGGAAGCCCGCGCGGAGAGGAGTACGAGGGTTCACTGGTTCGGCTGCGGTGTGAGGCTGCCGTCGCCGCAGGGCCTGGCCAGCGGTGGGAATAGTAGGGGGCGGTGAGGCCTCCACGGCAGCACAGCGGAACACGGGAGGCAGGAGCATGCGGCACGACCGGCACTGCTTTGGGAGGCTGGAGCAAAAAGACCAAAGGTTGAAGAAGCACTACGACCGTTGGATGGACATCGTACGGTTACTAGAGCTAGAATCATTCATATTGCCTAAAGTTGACAAAGGCCCCCGTCCCAGTCAACTTAGTAGGCCCACAAGTCAGCCTTCCACCATGGTGGGTCCCAGCTAGCAGGGGGAGTATTCATTTTTTTGTGCGTAATAAGGAGGCACTTCCGGTGGGTCCGAGCTGACAGCGGGGGGAACATTTTTTCGCGAAATACGCTGGCCCGTCCGGTGGGTCCGAGCAGTGAGGGGGGAAACGTTTTTTTCGCGAAATAAGGTGGCCCATCCGGTGGGTCCCTGCTGTAAGGTGGATGAATAATTATTTTGCATGTAATAAGGAGGCACTTGCTTGCAGCCGCTTGGACCCAGCTGTCAGCCTCTCCACATATAGTACTCTTCTGACGGAAGTCGGTCATTGACCACGTTGACCACGCCGCGCCGAGAGCACCAGTGCGGTGGTCTGGACGAGGGTGAGGCCTAGGAAGGGGGCGACGAGGAGCCGGGGAAGACGCGGCAGTGGAAGCCCATGCGGAGAGGAGTACGAGGGTTCACTAGTTCAGCTGCGGTGTGAGACTGTCGTCGCCACAGAATAACAGGGGTGTGGGTGAGTGGAGGGATGGCCTGGCCAGCGATGGGAGTAGTATGGGGGCGGTGAGGCCTCCGCGGCAGCACACTCGGCCATGGGAGGCAGGAGCAGGCGGCACGACCAGCGTTGCTTTGGGCGGCTAGAGCAAGAAGACCAGAGGTTGAAGAAGCACTATGGCCGTTGGATGGACATCGTACGGTCACTGGAGCTAGAATCGTTCATATTGACTAAAGTTGACAAAGGGCCCCGTCCCAGTCAACTTAATAGGCCCACAAGTCAGCCTCCCACCATGGTGGGTCCCAGCTAGCAGGGGGAGTATTCATTTTTTGTGTGTAATAAGGAGGCACTTCTAGTGAATCCAAGCTGACAACGGGGGGAACGTTTTTTTTTCACGAAATACGCTAGCCCGTCTGGTAGGTCCGAGCAGTCAGAGGGGAAACATTTTTTTCACGAAATAAGGTGGCCCATCCGGTGAGTCCCTGCTGTAAGGTGGAGGAATAATTATTTGCGTGTAATAAGGAGGCACTTCCTTGCGGCCGCCTGGACCCAGCTGTCAGCCTCTCCACGTACAGTACTCTTCCGATGGAAGTCAGTCGTTGACCACGTTGACCACGCCGCGCCGAGAGCACCAAGGCGGTGGTATGGACGACGACGAGGCCTAGGAAGGGGATGACGCGGAGCCGGGGAAGACGCAGCAGTGGAAGCCCGCGCGGAGAGGAGTACGAGGGTTCACTGGTTCGGCTGCGGTGTGAGGCTGTCGTCGCCGCAGAATAACAGGGGCTGTGGGTGAGTGGAGGGATGGCCTGGCCAGCGGTGGGAGTAGTATGGGGGCGGTGAGGCCTCCGCGGCAGCACAGCCGACCACAGGAGGCAGGAGCAGGTGGCATGACCGGCGCTGCTTTGGGTGGCTGGACCAAGAAGACCAGAGGTTGAAGAAGCACTATGGCCGTTGGATGGACATCGTACGGTCAGTGAAGCTAGAAACGTTTATTATTGACTAAGTTGACAAAGCCCTTGGTACGCTCCAACTTAGTAGGCCCACAGGTCAGCCTCCGAAACAGTGCGCCTCAGATGTCAGGGGGAGGAATCAATTTTTGGGCGGCCGAAGCTAAGAATATCCAAGATTGAAGAAGAAGTACGACATCCGCTGGATAGACATCCAACGGCCACTGCTGCTAGAACCGTGTGTTGACTATAATAAGTTGGCAAAGCCTTGCATACGCGTCAACTTATTTTTTTAGGGGATGCGTCACTTAGTAGGCCCACAAGTGTGTGGCAGAGAACTTATAGCCCATTTGCGTTTTGTAAGAATGTACAACCCATTTTGGAATTCTAATGGAATTTACAACAGCCCATTTACAGTTTGTTAGAAGTATAGCCCATTTTCTAGCTAGGACAATGATTAATAATTTCAATCAACCGTTGAAGACAGAATTCGATAAAATTTCCCACATTTTGATGGGCTCCGAAATATTTTTATCCCAAAATTTCTAGTCAGATTAAATATAAATTTGTATTACGTAAAAGTCCAACGAAACATTGCGCGCGCAACAATGAAAATTTAAGATTTTCTAAATCCATAAATAATATTTTATAAACTAATTTCGTGTTTGGTGCATTTTTTTATAGTTACTGCCCAGTTTTTATAATTACATCCCATTTATTATTTTTAAAGCCCATTTTCCTATTAAGCCTAATGCATCCCTCCTAGGAAAGATTTGTAGCCCAGCGGGGCAGAGAATAACAAGTTGACCTTGCCTGGGTAATCCTCAAAAAGACGTATAGCTGGGCTAGCCATTTTCATCTTGAAAAAATTAGTATTTGGGCTGGATATCTGGCCTGGGCTAGATGGGCCACAACCCGCCCAGTTAATACCCTGCTCTCCTCTGAACAACAACGAAATCATCGCCAAGAAAAACTCTGCAGTGCTCACGCCTCAAAAACACAAATACTGCTCGAGCTGCTTGGTCCCAGTTATCGGCCGCACCTTGTGCAATTCTCTCGTTTATATTGACTACATAGGTTGACAATGGTGTGGGACCGTGATGTCAGGAAACCAGGAGAAAGCAAAAAAATATAGTTGTACATAATAAGGAGGCACTTGCGTACGTACGGCTATGGCCCTAGTGGGTCCCTAGTGTCATCCAGTCAAAATAAAGTCATCTCCTGAATCCTCATGTTCGTTGACGATGTTAACAATGCTCGGCGGCACGGCAAGCGCAACAACTCAAAGGACAATGGAGAGGGCCTCGCGGGCCCTATGGATGGTCTGATACAGCGCCCGCTACTCATTGAGGAAGCCAGGATCATCGGACACCTATGAGCACCTTCGAGAAACTGAGACGGCATGAAACGGTAAGGCCGCGCTTGGGAGCTCTGGTTTATTTCAAACATGTATTAACATACAAGTGTAATTTACTCATCATCGAAAACAACGCGTAAAATACAGGCGTAATGAAACTGAGGGCCCGAGGTCTATAAGTAAAACCGGCGGGTTACGCGTGTAATTTGAGAGACCAGTGTATATTTTATGAGCACTGCTATATGGACAACATTACCAGATGATACATGCACGATGTGCGTATCATGCCGTCCATGGGCAAGGCTAAAACAGCAGCTAACGGCTGGATTAGCAATCGTCGGAGTGTCGTTCAGCGTTTTTATCGTGTGTCAAGTACTTCCGATATTTTACTAGTTGAAATCGACCAACCAAGCGCCTTCGCCCGAGACCATCTGCTTTAATTCACAAGCGTTAGTTTTACAAGCGGTTTTGGTTGGAAAACGACGATCCAATCACGGCCTAATATCATGAGTTGATGGAAGATCATATGGTTTCACGTCTAACCTACTTGACTTGTCGTATAGGCTATGAAGGAAACATCAGACGATGAACTTCTTAAGCACGAAAACAACAGAAGAGGATGATATACTTAACAAGCAAATCACTGGCATTAGATCGACATGCAAAACAATACGAAGCATTATTCTCAGGAGGCACGGTGAACAGCTCGTGATGCCGCATGCCACAACATTCCAAGCTCAACTTTGCAATCAAACACAAGGCCTGACATTACATAGACAATATTCAGAACAAACTCTTAACACAGGAATATCTCAGCAGAGTAACTATTTACTTCTAAACTGAACACATGAATAGGACAAAACACTCGACGCTGCTCTCAACAAGGGCGTCCCACTGAAAAATATCAAATGCATGTCTTCTGGCTAACATCAATGAGCAAATTTTGACAAGGTTTTCCAATTCCAATATATTAAACTAACGTCTTCTTGCTAACATCAATGATTAAAATTTGACAAGCTTTTCCCATTCAAAATATGTAATGCCTATGATCGTGGAGTCATGTCGTAGCTTTTGTACTTGTTTGGGCACTTTTTGCCCAGGGCACTCCACGTGTTGTTAAATTGCCAATGGTCTCTGCAGACTAGTCATGTCACCGGTGTCTAATAATACTCTGTAAAGCTTCTCGGTCATTCCTTTTGTAATGTAGCACAAACAGTGACTGCTTCTTTCTGCAAAGTGGAACGACCAACTAGACCCAGTAATGCAGCAGTTTGCCTTACACATTGGCTCCTTTTGTGCAGTTCAACTAAAATCGGAGTCGGAATAAAACCGAGCTTTAATTTTGATATCCCTGTAAGAAACAATAGGTATAAGGGAAACAATTACTAAGAAATAACGGTTGATGACTTGTATTCCCAAAAGAAAAGCATCTACTGATCTACTTTATCTTAATGGGAAACAAAGCAGGAGAGTAGCAATTCTCCATCAGTGTGATTCATTCATATTGACTGAGACATTATCTTAACAATGCCTTGTTTCAACATGTATAAAGAACGACAAAGTTTATAAAGGGGGTGATGCTGAATTTGTTGTAACAAAGCAACAAGCATCATGTCTAGGTTGGTCCCATTTTTGTTCACTACTTAATGGGAAAAGACAACAATACAATAGCTTCAATTCATCATTTATTTAAAAAAGTACCAATACAAGTAGCACAACATCTCAAAACACACTGCACGATCATGTGGATGAAGGAAAGTACCAACCTGTCATGAGGCACACAAGATAACATACGAATCTGCCAACACGAATAGGAAATCCAATCTCGTTTTGTGCAGTTGCACTAAATTCAAGCAAAGTGTTTCGCGTAGCGAAGCAAAATGTCACAATAGCAACAAGTTGAATAGATATCCCTGTATAAATAGAGGCAAAAAAGGAATCAATTACTGGCTAATAAAGGACGATGAAACATGCGGCCACAAAAATGGTAATCCCGCCAATCCCTAACAAGTGTTGTAGTTTTGAAATAAGATTCAGTAGTTAATTCTGAGAGTGGCATCAATTACTGGCTTATAAAGGGGGTGATGCTGAATTTGTTGTAACAAAGCAACAAGCATCATGTCTGGGTTGGTCCCATTTTTGTTCACTACTTAATGGGAAAAGACAGCAATACAATAGCTTCAATTCATCATTTATTTAAAACAGTACTAATACAAGTAGCACATCATCTCAAAGCACATTGCACAATCATGTGGATGAATGCCTGTACTGACCTTTCATGAGACGACCAACATAAAATATGAATCTACCAACACGAATAGGAAATCCAATCAAGTTTTGTGCAGTTGCACTGAAATCAAGCAAAGTTGCCGGTGTGACATTTAAGTTTTCTATAGCAACAAGTTGAATAGATATCCCTGTTTTAAGAGGCAAAAAAGAAAACAATTACTGGCCAATAAAGGAGAATGAAACATGCGGCCACAAAAAGAAGCATCTACCTTATCTTGATGGAAAACAAAGTATAGGACAGTAGCATTTCTAAACCGGTTGCATTGATTCATATTAACAGAGAAATTCTTTTAAAACAGATCAGTAGTTAACTCTGAGATTAACAACAGCAAAATAGCTGCATGGGACATGCCAGCACCATGTGCGTCCACACATATAAATGGGTGATGCAGAGCATGTAGCCAAGCAGCATATATGCGCTGGTCCCATATTTGTTCTCTTTGAACCTTCTTCCTATGTGAGGGCAGCAAAACTAGTCGTGCACAAACTACCCGACCCCCAGTTTCTTTCCCTTTTCAACAAAGAGATCGGTTCCTTACAGATGTGTGTACTGGGTTACCCCCTTTTTCCCTTTTCGACCTACAAAGCGGCTGGATAGCCAGTCTATACTACTTTCTGCCCCTCCTTTCCTCATTGGACCACGTCCTAGATTCTTGCTCCAGCCCACCGCACCCTTCTTTCCTCTTTGAACCAAGACCTAGATTCGACTACAGATCGAAAAAGATCCACATGCAGCTAGAGCAACGACGGTTTCAAAGAAACTTATACCTTAGGGTCGTCGGGATGTGGCAAGGCGTGCGGCGGGAGGCTGGATCTGCCCACACTACGTATGGCAGCGAGGAAGAAGGGGTCGGTGGCCCTCCCGCACAGGCGATGGGTGAAAGAGAACAGTGCAGCCGGCAGTGGATTGCCTCCCTCGCCGAAGGCGATAGAGTGAACGCTGCACCTCCTCCCCTTCCCAGTGCGACAGGATACAGACGCCTCCTTCACCAGCTATGAGGGGGGAGAGAGAGACAAGAGGCCAACGCAGTCTTGTTTAGATCTGGTGAAGAGAGGGTGAGAGACTGGATATAGCAAACCCTAGCAAATGAACGCTGAGCCTCCAGCGTGTAACATATATGTAGTGCGGCGAGCGTGTGGAGAGTGCAAACCCTAGCGAACAAGTGCTGAGGCTCCCGCTTATATATATACTACTGTAGTATGGACTGAGCTCCGATGCCTTCACTGCACCTGCTTTTGGCTGTATGACAGGTGAGCCAGCCACATTTTGGGCCCACCTGTCGTAAAACCCTAGCGAAAATTGCACCGACGTGAAAGATGACTGCGTCTCCAACGCAACCAAGGTGAACTGATGAAGGATATCATCTTTGTGCGTAACAAGCAAAGAGCACTGATGGAAGACAGCTTGTTTTTCATCGAAAATCGATCAGCTTCACCAGCCGACGCAACCATGAGGCGCAACCATGAGCATCGATAGGTCATCGTGGTGATGCATCATCCATTTGGCATCAAGTTTGGGTGAGGCACCTAAGAAGTTCGACAAATCCTCACCGTGGTCTGTTTCTTCTCAGTAATCAAGCTCGAGGAAGGAAGACCCACGTGGTAGAGGATAGTGAGGCGGAACAACAATGGCCATCCAATTTTGTGCAGTTCCACTAAAATTGAGGAAGACATGCCTGGGTATGGAGACACGCATCGTTGTTTCCAAAAATATAAAAAAGGGTTAGCAACGACATCTCAATTGTCAATAAGAATTAATGAAAAGTACACCAACAAACATAAGCATCATAATTATCTTGATGGGAACTAAACCAGGATACCCGAGAAAAAAAGCATTTCTTCATTTAACCAGTGATAGTACTACCACCATATGGACAATGACCGCACAACCACCATATACTTTTTGTCGAAACAACATGTATACCTCCACCGAGGCATAAATCAGGACAACTTTTTGAGTGGCATTTCCTCTAAAATAGTACTAGTAGATGATGTTGGACCAGCCGACGAACCCTAGCTACTATGCATAGGGAGCTAGGGAGTAGTCGCATAGAAGAAAACCCGCATGCAGCGACCTGGGGAGCTGGACCAGTACAAGAAGTTATACCTCAGGTGGTCGAGATGTCATTTAGGCGGGCGGGCGGGATCTGCCCACACGACAGTAGTGAACAAGGGCGCGGAGAGGATCTTTGTCCGCGCCAGCGCCGGCTCCGAGAGGACGCTGCACATCGGCTTCCTTCGTCGCCGACGGCGACAACGTCAACGCTGCACCTCCTCACCTCCCGCAGCGGACAGGATTTGGCCGGATCTGTGACCACCGGTGAGCAGAGAGATAGAGTGGACATTGTCATCTTGTTTTGATATGGAGAGGGTGAGAGAGCGAGACGCGAGAAACTCTATCAAACAAGAGGCTATAATGGAGTAAAAAATCTCTCCATAGCAGTGGTTTTAAATAGAATACGCGCGTTCCCAGAAAAAAGAAACGAAAACTGGCGGACAATTTTTTAAGGGTCTGTCTAGGACACATCTAGATGTGGCATAGTTATGTCACATATAAGTTGATGTCCACTCTGTTTGTGGTATTTTCCTAGTTTTTTTTGGTTTCTTGTTGCTACATTATATACTTGTGGGAGCTTAGATGTGATATCCTTAAATAACATCTAGATGTGAATTAGACAAACTGATTTTCTAACGTACCAAGAAAGAAAACTCGGTCAAAAACACGCCCCCGCTTCCAGGTCGCGAGAGTCGTCGCGCACACACACATAGACATAGACATGCATATCCGTGTTTACGTAAAATTCCATTTACATCTCCATCTCCAATCATATTTGTCCAAGTAGCACATTATTTTCGTTGTTAATTATAGACGCAGCAATATTAACGTACAACATCTCTTGTTTGCGCACGTCCGGACCGCTGCCACGGCCGGTCCTGACCAACCCGAACCCTCTTCATCACCCGCGCATGCTTCCCGCCCGAAACGGTCAGTGCCGCATTCATGGCCGACCAGAGCGGACACGACCTCTCACTGGCGCCGGCATTGATTGTGGCGCGCCGGCCGAGAGAGCGTCGCCCGCGCCGCTTCCGGGTGCACTTGGCTACTCCGCGTTCAAAGGTCGCAATAGCCGGCTACAACATGCGCGATCTCTTCCAGTAGTAAGTTCTTGGGAGTCCGTGCTACAGCTAGTACTCCATGGCGCGATCCATCGACAAGCAGGCGGGAAAGTTATGGTATACTACTCGGTTTGTGGTGAGTGGCATGCCGAGCGACCGTGTGGGGTCGAGCCGTGGAGGAGGGTGAGACACGAACACGATGGACGTGATTTAAACGTTGGTTTTGCTCGATGGCGCGATCCAATGAAACGAAACGTTGGTTTCTCTCCGTTTCCATTTTTTCTCCGGAAAAACATAAACTTTTCCACTCCATTTTCATTCCTATTCCAAGGTTGCCCCGTTACAACATTCCATCAAATACAAAGTAAAACTAACACGCATGTTGATGCATCTCAATGATTCACAGATCATAGCCAATATTTACTTCACAACTAAAGAAAAAAGTTGTGAGAGCGTGTATGATAGAAAAACTACTGATGGGGTCACTACGACTTAAACCCTAAACCCTAAACATGATTTAATTTCCTGGCCAGGTAGAACCTGCCGAAGGAATGTGCTAGAGGGAGATTCTTTAGTGAGAATGTCAGCAACAATAGAAGCAGCACTCTTTGGTTCTCCACCTTCTGGTACCTCTTGTTCCATAGAACTTTCCATGTCGGGAAGGAAAGACGGCTGGCACCCTCGGATCATATGATGCTTTTGTGCAGTTCCACTAAAATCGACCTGAGCATCCCTGATGGCAAAGATATTGAAGAAGTGTGATTAGAATAATAGTACTGGCACTAGTTCATGAGACATAAACTCATCACAAATAGAAGCCGGTAGAAGTAGAGAAAGATCGACATGGAGATGGAGCTATGGCAGTGGAGCAAGCCGGCTCCAAAAGGAAGATGGACTACCTGGGACGTTGGGCTGTAGCTAGAAGGGCGGTTGGGACGCGGCATCGGCCCATACCACGGTGACCCCCAATTGGGACGCACCGACTGTGGGTTTTCTCCCTCGCCGATGTCGACCGCGTCTACGGAGAACATTGTTCCCTTCCCCAGCTGCGGGATCAGGCTCGTCGTTCTATGCTTGTGAAGAGAGCAACCTAAGCAAGCAGGCTTGTAGCGTAGGCTCCTGCTAGTGTATATATAGTGGTTTTCTTTTTCTCTCCATATCAACCATTTTATATTGCGTACGTGTCATTCAAGAGTGAAATGATGGTTGCTTCTTCTGACTAACTTATTGTGTGATTTGACTGCTCCTTAGTGGCCCCTACACGTACTCCCCCTACGTGTATGCAATAGTCACACGTACACATGGACGCAAAAACGTGTGCGACGCCCTAATGCATGCATGTTTGAGCACACGACGGAACGCACACGGTCACGCTCAAGTGCTCAACCTACACATGCATGCACACACATACTCAGTCAGGGTCAGCTAGTGACCGTATGAACATCAGAATATATATATATATATATATATATTGAGCACAATGAGCGTATTATGAAGTCCATTGACCATTTTTTTACAAATATACAGTGACAGACAGTGTATTTATCTCGTTTGAAATTAAGCCATATTAACCAGAGAGGAGGCAGCATGGACTAGCATTACTTTGCTGTGTCCCGTCAACTTGCCGAACGTGGAGAAGGTTGCAGGACGGGAGAAGCTTGCGCGTCGTGGCTCGTAGGACAAGGGTAAACTTTTGACTAATGCAAGCTCTCCCTCGCTCAGGCGGTGGACGTGCAACAGTTAATTCGGTGTCAGATTGTCAGAGGCTATTATTGTTCGACTTCCCAAACAGCCAAGCGCAAAGTTTACTAGTACTACTACTATAATCCATAAAGGTACGTCCTATACTAGCACTAGGAACCGGATGGAGGAGCGTCTGCACTCTTATTATAATTTTAAAATGTGATAAAGCAATCTTCAACACATTTGGTTCTCTTCGAGGGTTCTCGCATGTGATAATGGAAGTTGATTGCATGGAACAGTCGCCACAATTCTCGCTTAATTCTGGCTCATTCCTGTTACAAATAGTAGCGCTCAGTAATATTTCCTCTTTTTTTTTATTCAGCATGTAAACAGATCAGCAAACCTTGCGGCGCATCTTCATGCGAACCGTGCTTGCTGCACTTTGAATGTGGTCGAGAGCTGGCTTGATGAAACACCTCGCTTCCTAATTCTTTTTTTGCGGGGTACCTCGCTTCCTAGTGACCAGTGTCTTGGCTGATCGTCCTAAGAATGCTTATATATGAATAAAGCTCTCTCATTTACCCGCAAAAAAGATTAAGCCATATTAACCAGAAAGGAGGGAGTATGGACTAGCACTACTTTTTGGTGTGTCCCGTCAACTCGCAGAACGAGGAGAAGCTTGCAGGACAAGGTGAAGCTCGCTTATGCCTTTTGACTAATGCAACCTACCCTCGGTGGACATGCATCAGTCCATTCGGTGTCAGATTGTCAGAGGCAAAGTCCTACACTGTAGTACCCAACATGCGGAGTACCATCATTGTTCGACTTCATGAAGGGGCGAAGAGCCAAGCGCAGTAGTACGCGTACTTAGTTTTGCACCTTCATACTACTCCACCCTCCGTCATAGTTTATAGGGCGCACTTCATTATAATGCATTTCTCTCAATGCATTTCCACCACCAGAGAGACTTTAGACACGTTTGGTTTAATGCTCAATTAATTAGGGCATGGTAACCGCAATCAAGTCCACAATTTTCTCTCCATGTACTGTACTACTACGGAGTGCATGCATTTGTGTACCCCAGGGTGGAAGCACCGCATGCATGTGTGTACGCATTATTCCCACTAGTAATAGATGCCGTGCTATAACTACCAATGCTATTTTTCAGGCCGATCGCTAGTCGCCTTGGTCCCACAGATTTTTTTTCTTTTTCTGAAGCATGTTGTATAAACAGTGATGGATGGAGTAGTATGAGCGGATTCAAAGAAGAGCGTATTGATGGTTGCTTCTTCAGAGCAACTTACAGTGGAAAAGGTGGGGCTTATGATTTGACTACTCATTACTCACTATTAATGCGGCGCAACGATCGGGCTGAGTCTCCCATGCAGTTGTGCACTACCCCGTCGGTTCTTAAATATACTCTGGAGTATTTGTCTTTCTAGAGATTTCAACGAGTGACTACTCAAATATTTGTCTTTTTAGAGATTTCAAATGGACTGGAAACATACGGATGTATATAGACATATTTTAGAGTGTAGATTCACTCATTTTGCTCCGTATGTAGTCACTTGTTGAAATCTCTGTTAAGACGAATATAATATTGAGGAACGGAGGGAGTACACATATGAAGCAAAATGAGTGAATCTACACTCTAATATATGCCCGTTTGAAATTTGTAAAAAGAAAAATATTTAGGAATGAAGGAGTATAATTTTGTGCATGGCACATGGACCCAGATGATGAAGAGGCTTCTGGCAATGCTATCAAGCTTCCATCAAGGTTCTGGCCCCCGGGTCTATCTTTATCATATCAATCTCCTACTACTTAGTTATTTACTTTGCTATTTACTTTGCCTTTATTTTACTTTGCATCTTTATCATAAAAATACCAAAAATATTATCTTATCATATCTATCCAATCTCACTCTCATAAGTGGCCCTATAGGGATTGACAACCCCTATTTGCGTTGGTTGCGAGGATTTATTTGTTTTGTACAGGTGCGAGGTACTCGCGCGTAGCCTCCTACTGGATTGATACCTTGGTTCTCAAAAACTGAGGGAAATACTTATGCTACTTCGCTGCATTATCCCTTCCTCTTCGGGGAAAACCAACGCAGTGCTAAAAGAGGTAGCAGTGGGTCGGCTGGGCTTCGGCCCAGTCGGTCCAGAACATTTTTTTAAACAGACTTCGTCGGAAAAATCCTAATAAATAAAATAAAAATCTGAAAAAACAAAAATAAATTTCCACCTTCTAAGTGGAATATTTAGAACATGATGAACATTTTCTTGGCCTAAAATACAATTTTTAAAAATGCATATTTTTCTAATTCGAATAAAATTGCAATAAAATCCAAATAAAATTATTTATTTGATTTTAATATTTTTCCTCTAATATTTCATTTATTTTGGAGAAGTCATATTATCTGCTCTCATATATTTTTAATATGAAATATTTTCAGAGAGAAAAATAATTAAAACCAAAATGATCCTTGCTTCGATATTTGAGAAAAATTCCAAATATGAAAACGATGAAATCCCCAACTCTCTCCGTGGGTCCTTGAGTGGCTTAGAATTTCGAGGATCGCGAAACGAAATGCAATAAAATATGATATGCATGAATGACCTATGTATAACATTCCAAATTGAAAATTTGGGATGTTACAAACCTACCCCCTTTAAGATGAATCTCGCCCTCGAGATTTGGGTTGGCTAGAAAATAGGTGTGGGTGGTCTTTGCGCAGGTCTTCTTCTCGTTCCCAGGTGGCTTCATCCTCGGTATGGTGGCTCTATTAAAATCAAATAAATAATTTTATTTGGATTTTATTACAATTTTATTCGAATTAGAAAAATATGCATTTTTCAAAATTTCATTTTTAGGGCAAGAAAATGTTCATCATGTTCTAAATATTCCATTTAGACGGTGACAATTTGTTTTGGTTTTTTTAGTTTTTTATTTTATTTATTAGGATTTTTCCGGCGAAATCTGTTTAAAAAAATGTTCCGGACCGACTGGGCCGAAGCCCAGCCGGCCCACTCCCGTGCCGCCCTCGTCGTCGTGCTCGCGACGGACTCGGGGAGTCCGACCCCGAGCCGCCGCATCGCCCCCTCCCGCACGCCACCGCACCCCCCGGGCCTTTAAAAGCCCAGGCCATCACCATCGCCCCGCCACCCAGCGCCGCCACCCCACCACCCAGCACCGCCTGTCGCCGCCTGCCCGCCGGATCTCGTCGGAATCCCGCCGGATCTTGCCGGTTTCCGCCATCGTTTTTTTGTTTTTAGGTAAAAGCCGCCAGTTTTCTTAAAACCCTAGGTTCAGGTTTTTATTATGCTTAGATCAGTTTTCACCGGTTTACTGTTTCGCGGATGTTCGTCTGTCCGTTCGTTTCAACAAACATTGTTCGCCGGTTAGGTTCATGATGTCTACTACACAACCTTCTTCTTGTAGACGTTGTTGGGCCTCCAAGTGAAGAGGTTTGTAGGACAGTAGCAAATTTCCCTCAAGTGGATGACCTAAGGTTTATCAATCTGTGGGAGGCGTAGGATGAAGATGGTCTCTCTTAAACGACCCTGCAACCAAATAACAAAGAGTCTCTTGTGTCCCCAACACACCCAATACAATGGTAAATTTTATAGGTGCACTAGTTCGGCGAAGAGATGGTGATACAAGTGCAATATGGATAATAGATATGGGTATTTGTAACCTGAAAATATAAAAACAGCAAGGTAACTAATGATAAAAGTGAGCACAAACGGTATTACAATGCTAGGAAACAAGGCCTAGGGTTCATACTTTCACCAGTTCAAGTCCTCTCAACAATAATAACATAATTGGATCATATAACTATCCCTCAACATGCAACAAAGAGTCACTCCAAAGCCACTAATAGCGGAGAACAAACGAAGAGATTATTGTAGGGTACGAAACCACCTCAAAGTTATTCTTTCGGATCAATCTATTCCAGAGTTCGTACTAGAATAACACCTTAAGACACATATCAACCAAAACCCTAATGTCACCTAGATAATCCAATGTCACCTCAGGTATCCGTGGGTTTGATTAGACGATATGCATCACACAATCTCAGATTCATCTATTCAAACCAACACAAAGTAATTCAAAGAGTGCCCCAAAGTTTCTACCAGAGAGTCAATATTAAAACATGTGCCTACCTCTATGCATAGGTTCATGGGTGGAACCCGCAAGTTGATCACCAAAACATACATCAAGTGAATCAATAGAATAACCCATTGTCACCACGGTTATCCCACGCAAGACACACATCAAGTGTTCTCAAATCCTTAAAGACTCAATCCGATAAGATAACTTCAAAGGGAAAACTCAATTCATCACAAGAGAGTAGAGGGGGAGAAACATCATAAGATCCAACTATAATAGCGAAGCTCGCGATACATCAAGATCGTGCCACCTCAATAACATGAGAGAGAGAGATAGATCAAACACATAGCTACTGGTACATACCCTCAGCCCCGAGGGAGAACTACTCTCTCCTCGCCATGGAGAGCATCGGGATGATGAAGATGGCCACCGAAGAGGGATTCCCCCCTCCTGCAGGGTGACGGAACGGGTCTGGATTGGTTTTCGGTGGCTACGGAGGCTTCTGGCGGCGGACCTAGCGATCTATTCTGCTGCCGGATGGTTTTAGGGTATATTGGTATATATAGGAGGAAGAAATACGGCAGGGGAGCCACGAGGGTGGAGGGCGCGCCCCCTGCCTCGTTGCTTCCCTTATGTACACCCCAAGTCTTCTGGATTGCGTTCATTCCAAATATCACGCTCCCGAAGGTTCCATTCCGTTTGGACTCCGTTTGATATTCCTTTTCTGCGAAACACTGAAACAAGGGAAAAACAGGAAGTGGCACTAGGCTCTGGGTTAATAGGTTAGTCCCAAAAATAATATAAAAGTGTTTAATAAATCCCATAAACATCCAAGACAGATAATATAATAGCATGAATTCTTCATAAATTATAGATACGTTGGATATGTATCAGCATCCCCAAGCTTAATACATGCTCGTCCTCGAGTAGTTAAATGATAAAAGAAATAATTTGTGAAGTGTGAATGCTAGCAGGTACACATGTTTGATCAATGATAATTTCAATCACCTTTTCTCGCATCATTATATATCATAACAATAGCTCATCTCATGAAGCTTCTCATGATCAAGTAACAAACTATTCACATGTTAAAGTATAGATCATAAACTTTCTTGAAAAAACAAACCGTGTTATCAGTCATCAAACAATTACAATTCATCTTATTTTCAGGAAGATTCTATGTCAGAGCTTTGATTTAGCAAACCCCACATACTCAACTATCATGTTGTCTTTCACAATTGCTAACACTCACGCGATATTTATGGGTTCAAAGTTTTAATCAGACACAGAGAAAGATAGGGGCTTATAGATTCGCCTCCCAACCTTTTACCTCAAGGGTAATGTCAACAATAATAGTTCATGAAGCCTTACATCTAATTGGATATACACATATATCAGAATCTTTCCAACACAATGTGCTTGCTAAAGGATAAAATGTAAAAAGGAAAGGTGAAGATCACCATGACTCTTGCATAAGGGTAGAAGATAAAAGTAAAGATAGGCCCTTCGCAGTGGGAAGCAGAGGTTGTCATGCGCTTTTATAGTTGGATGCATAAAATCTTAATGCAAAAGAACGGTCACTTTATTGTCCCCTGTGATAGGGACCTTTATTATGCATCGCTTTTATTGTTTCCATATCACAAGATCATATAAAGATTATTTTCTCCACACTAAAAGATCATACATATTTAGAGAGAATTTTTTATTGCATGCACCGATGACAACTTACTTGAAGGATCTTACTCAATCCATAGGTAGGTATGGTGGACTCTCATGGCAATACTGGTTTAAGGATCTTTGGAAGCACAAGTAGTATCTCTAGTTGGTGCAAAGAATTTGGCTAGCATGAGGGGGAAAGGCAAGCTCAACATGTTGGATGATCCATCACAATATACTTTATTTCAGATATAAGAAAACATAACCCATTACGTTGTCTTCCTTGTCCAACATCAACCTTTTAGCATTTCATATTTTAATGAGTGATCACAACAACAAAAGATGTCCAAGATAGTATATTTATATGTGAAATTTCTCTTCCTTCAATAATTCTTTCATGAATTGTTCAAGTGACCAATACAATGTTTGCTAACCTTCAATAAATTTACCACCTCTACTTCTTATATGTGAAGTCATCACTCTCCATGGGATAAGCATATGAAACATATATAATTTCAGATTTATGATATTCACTCATTCAACTATTCACTCATAGGATATAAGTGAAGCACACGAGTAAATGACAAACTACTCCAAAAAGATATAAGTGAAGATCAATGAATAGTTAAATAATTATGTAGCTATGTGAAGACTCTCTAACATTTAATAATTTCAGATCTTGATATTTTATTAAAACAGCAAGCAAAGCAAAATAAAATAACATTCTAAGAATGGCAAACATCATGTGAAGAAGAAGAAACTTAGGATCAACCGAAACTAACCGATAGTTGTTGAAGAAGAAAGGTGGGATGCCAACCGGGGCATCCCCAAGATTAGACACTTGAGACTTATTGAAATATTATCTTGGGATGGCTTGGGCATCCCCAAGCTTTAGCTTTTGTTTCTCCTTAATTCCTCTCATATCACGGTCTCCCTAAATCTCAAAAGCTTCATCCACACAAAACTCAACAAGGACTCGTGAGATAAGTTAGTATAAACCATTGCAAAAACCTTATCATACTCTATTGTAGCAAATCACTAAAATTATTATTCAACATTGCATACTAAATGCCTCTGCATATTTAATAGTCATATACTCAAATAGAATCACTAAATAAGCAAACATATGCAAACAATGCAAACATAACAGCATTCTGCCTAAACAGGACAGTCTGTAAAGACTGCAGCAAGATTCATACTTCCCTAGATCCAAAAATTGTGAAAGAAAATTCCCACTGTAGTAAATTTATCAGAGCTTAATATGCAAAAGGTTTCAACATTTTATCACATTCTGACTTTTCTAGGGAATTATTGCAACAGCGGTAAACTTTCTGTTTTCAAACAGCAACATGGAGACTTGTAAAATAGCATAGTAAAGGCTATAAAAGCCACTTTTATTTAAATAAAATATGAAAAATATTTTTCTAAATAACAGCAAGAAAATCCTAACAAAATAAATTGATGCTCCAAGCAAAAAACATATCATGTGGTGAATAAAAATATAGCTCCAAGTAAAGTTACCGATGAACGAAGACGAAAGAGGGGATGCCTTCCGGGGCATCCCCAAGCTTAGGCTTTTGGTTGTCCTTGAATATTACCTTGGGGTGCCCTGGGAATCCCCAATATTAGGCTCTTTCCACTCCTTATTCCATAGTCTATCGAATCTTTACCCAAAACATGAAAACTTCACGACACAAAACTTAACAGAAAACTCGTAAGCTCCGTTAGTATAATAAAGCAAATCACCATCATAAGGTACTGTAATTAACTTATTCTAAATTCATATTGGTGTAATATCTACTTTATTAAAACTTCTCTATGGTTCATACCTTCCGATACTACTCATAGATTCATCAAAATAAGCAAACAACACGATGAAAACAGAATCTGTCAAAAACAGAACAGTCTATAGTAATCTGTAGGTTTCGACCACTTATGTAACTCATAAAATTCTCAAATAAATTGGTGGACCTGGGGAATTTATCTATTAATTATCTGCAAAAATAATCAACTAAATAGCATTCTCCAGTAAAAAACAATTAGCTAATCTCGTGAGCGCTAAAGTTTTTGTTTTTTACAGCATGATCATAAAGACTCCACCCAAGTCTTCCCAAAGGTTCTACTTGGCACAAACACTAATTAAAACATAAAACCACATCTAA